>NC_059211.1:1917501-2217501 GCF_020615455.1 Coregonus clupeaformis | reverse complement strand
CTGTTTTATTTTCCCCTATTGTTCCACTGAGAGCCGGGTCTGTCTTTTTTGCACAACATTTAAATACACAGACACACACACACACTCAGCCCTCGTAAGCATGGCCTTCAGGCGGCGGAGGCATCAACACTCTAGCCACGTTCAGAGGAGGTTGCATCTGCCGCTCCCCTCGCCCGACGTTGGAAAGGCCTCTTCTGCCTTAATCCTCTTTGACTTTATTCATGAAAAGGTCATCTCTGATTCTCCAAATGGAGGAGGCGATGGCTGCAGCCGCTCTCCAGACATGCCAGAGAAACCATGGTAGCGCCTGGGAGAGAGAGCAGGATGACTGGGGGACACTGCTGGTTGTGCTTTTTGGATGCATTTGTGGTTTTAGGTTGTGCCATAAAGTGTCCAGGAATTCAAAGGGGCCAATTCTGGAACGAAACAGTGTGGTATCATTAGTGATTCAGAAAGGGCCATCTTGCTGGAATGGCGTTGTCAAAATGGCTGACTATACAGTATGGTATAGAGGCAAAGCCACGCATAACCAAGGAGAGAGAGACAGAGACAGAGTAAAAGTTAAAAAGAGGAGGGTGAAATAGAAAAGGTCACTTCTAACCAGAGACAAAGCACTAATTAAGAGGAACCAGTCCAGTGCGTTCACATGGAGACCATTAAAAAGCCCTCATCTGTCATAAGAGACCTTGTGTCAGGACTTCAGAAGTGCAGTCAATTGTATGGAAACACCACCATCGTTCCACTTGAAGAGTTTTGACCAAGCTCTCTACTGTAGGACGTAGAGAGAGAGATTAGCTTCAAGGCCAATAAGACCCAAGTGCCAAAAGAGTGCTGACTGTTTGAGATGATGCAAGAAGATTTGTTTTGCTGAAATGTTACAGGTCAGGCTTTTAAAGCAATCTGGAGCAAAAACAGATTTAGGATTGTTGGTGTATTGTTTTCTGGTGCAGCTACAGCATGTTAACACTCACAGACAGAGGCGTCCATTTCCTACAATGATATCCAATTACATCTCTTTGTCAAATAAATAGTTCCCATTTCCAACAAACTCATTTTTCCTTCTCTTTTTTCTTTAAAAGCACACCACTCTGTTAATCGGCAGTTGGTGTAATTTGTCCTCGCCAAGATTTTCATAAACACGTGGCGTTCCCCTGTTTGCCCGTTTTATTTGCTTGCATTGTTGTGTTTTGTTCTCTCCAACTCCTCGTCCCTGCCTGACTGATTGTTTGCGGTTTAATCGCAGCTTATTCCTGGGCCTTGTTTCCTTTCCTTGTGTTTTCATTTCATCCTCCCCGTCTCTGAGGGCTTGTTTTCTGTTCGTGCCATGGCTCTTTTCATGTGTCCCTCGCCGGCAGAAATCAACGCTTAGATACACAGCAGGGAAGAACAAAACAAATAGACAAACACAGCCACAGAACAGATGCAAAGTGACTCTGAAAATCTCTTCCGTCTCTGATATGACATTGGAACGAACCAGAGGAGGGAGAAGCGAGCCGATGGAACGGTTGTGTCTCATGAATGTGGTACAGTACAAAGAGTATGGTTCTGAATGACAGTCTACGTTGTGCATACATGCATACTGTCCATGTATAGGTCCATAGACAGATGGTAGGCTCACTCGTAGGGTTGCTGTAGTACGTCTTCATAGTAGTATAGCTCCATTACTCTATTCTATCTGTAGCAGGTTACCACCTGAACTAAACAATCTTATCGTGGCCGTTCCAGGCCCCGATACGCAGAAGGGACTCCTGAGGGGCTGCACTGCCTGACGCGGACACAGACAGACCCGCGGTGGAGCGCATGCCAGACTGTGCCATGTACCTCGCCGCGCTGAACGCAAAAGCGTAGATAACGAACGGAGTCTCTCTGAGCCAGAGAAACTCCATTGGAATTAGGAAAGCCATCCTGGTTATAATCAGAGGAGGCGTGAGAGAGGGGGAGGGGAGGCCAGGTGTGTCAGAGGGAGCTGGTGTTATCAGGGCCTAGCGAGGAATTTGCCCCCCAAGGAATAGTGATGGTGGTGATGGTGATAAAAAAAGGTATTCCGGTATTCGGCCGTTGCGAAAGCACTTGACATTTCCGTTGACATTTGAGCCCCTTTGAGTCTGCTTGAAATTGCTGTGTTTCATCCCGGCGTAATGCTACACTTTAGAAAACCCATCTTATCTCTGAGATTATACAGCGGTATTATGCAGAGGTATTATGCAGCGCTAATAGTGCATGTAGATACTTCACAAATGATACAAAAAAATGCATCACATCACACATAAGGAGGATTTGGCCCGCCACTAAAGGAATACTTCCGAATATGCAAATACCACTCGGAAGAATAAGGGCTTAACAGATTTGACTCACTCAAACAATGACATGCGCCTCTTTCCCAGGATGCAACTGTCCGTCAGAGAGCGAGATTAGGGCTCTGGGTTGTGACAATGTGTTAAATGAAAGAGGACAACGAGACACCTCCTTCATTACCGGGATATGACTATAAATGTTTCTCCTATTGTTGTATCCAAAGAATGATTAAAGCCCTGCACTGGGAGGAGAGAGAAGAGGGTGTAGTCGGAAAAGGCTGCGCACTGCCCCCTATAGACTCATTTATCTCGCTGCAGCTTCACACATACTGGTAGACCTACAGTATGTCATCGTTTCAATCTGGCAATGGGTCTAAAAGCTGGTCCTCAAGTACCCCTGAGACCTGGCTTTTTTTTTTGTTGGTCTAACTTATCTCTTCATTCATTTCAAGGGAAACAGACCGACATCAAACAAACTACTGTATCAAGAGATATCAAGTCGTAGCTTGAAATTGGTTCTGCAATATTTTGGAAATGGAAAACCGAAGATCTAGCCAATTCAATGACGGGGTTGGGAATAAGATTCCATTTCCACTTATCACTATAAACCCCACAGAGTTACAGTAGTTACTGAGAACACTATGCCTGTGTTGCTTCAGTTACAGGGTATGTTCAGTAGCAGGTGAGCCATGGGGCACAAATGCTGAGACACCAACAGATGTCCCTGTATTGATCCACAGCTGGTCCAAGTGCCAGGGAGGGGAGGGGGGGTCATCACTGTTAAAGGGGATAGAGTTAGTGGTGGTGAGGGGTCCACTGGTTAGAGCCCCCCCCCCACCGTGCTCCAAAACCCTTCTGTCACATCCTTCTCGTCAATGGCCTGGAGCCATTTTATGAAATGTTACCAGTAAATATCCAGCCTGGATTAGTGAAGACACAAAATACCACAGCCATCTGCCCTACTTACAGCAATTCAAATGCTTTTGATGGCTGCAGTTGATCAGCTGTGTATACACAGCACATCATAGCTTAGGAAAAATGAAGACTGTTTTGTTGATGCATTTCTAACTCAGCCAAGGTGAGGTAATGTACGTTTATAGAGAGCTGGAACAGGAAGTCGCCCCTGGTTGTGTATGGTGGAGCTTGTCTCTAGGGGGTATGGGTGGTCAGTCCAGTTCCTCATATCTAGATTCAATCACAGTTCTAAAAGCGGTCCATCCGTAGCCAGAGTCACTGTGCTGTGTAGAGTATTGGACAGACTGTAGCCTTATCAGACCGGCCAGTCCCCTCTCCACCGGCCTGACCAGTTACCACTGGCTCACAGCCCAATCACACTTCAGAGGACTTGGCTAATAGAAAAATAAATTGCAGAGGCCAATTCCAATACAATGTGCCATGAGAAGAAAGGGGAAAAAACTCCCTCCTGCCTCTGATATAATAGCAGCACAACACTCATATCAGGTTAATAAAAATCTATGGGATTATCACTGGACTCATCCTGTTTAGGAGATGCAAGGTCAGCGGTTTTCTCCAACGGCAGCTCTCTCTCAGGACAGGCAATATGGCCGTTTCCCTATGAACATGCAGACGTACTCTGGAACACACACATACCCCTCCTGTCATATTAGTCCCCGTCCAGCTCTGCCCCGCAACAGAGGGGAGTAAGGCCCTCTATTCAGCAGTATGCTCACTGAGGTCAGAGAGAGAAGGAAAGAGAGATGTATTATAGCATCAATAGGCCTACAGTATGTTGTAAATTAGACAGGCTATGGAGCAGCAGCAAAGGTGGCATCGATACTTGTGCTCACAGTTAATAAAACTGCAAAATCCCAAAATAACTGTTGCTGGGGGGCAGGTTCTGCTTTGACAAGATGGCTGAACATTGCCCTACTACGGTACGTTTATGTTCAATGACAATCCATGATGAAACAGCAATGTGGGAGTCAGAGGGCAGACATGTTGACCACCCAAGCTGAGGCTTGCAGCTACAGTGTAAGCAGAGGTTCATTAACTAGTCTCTTGACACACCGGATGGGTAAAGTCACTCCATCTTTGTGGCGGTGCTCCCTTGTGCACCTAACGGAGCAGATCACTGGCTCCACCACAAACAGAGAGTTACAGAAGTCCACTGTCACTGTGGCCCAGAGCACAAAGACAGGCGTCAGACCCCCACGGAGACGGAGAGAGGCACGTAGTGTTCCACCTAACCCCGTCTGTACATGGCATCTAACTGCCTCACTGTGAGGGAGTCACCCAGACTGGAAAAGACAACATCACAGAGGAGTACTCTATCTGACTCAGCAGTAAAACAAAGCCTTCCCTGAACGTATACAGGTAGGCTAACTGCCCCCCAAAAAGTGTCCAAAAACACATTATCAGTCTGGATTCCTGAACACTAGTGTGTAAACCAGGCTCATTGACTTAATAAATAACACGGGAAATGCAGTGATGTGCTATGGTGAGACACCATTTTACATCCCTCACAAGCAATGGAATCAGTAGAATCAAGGAAATGGTTTGCCTGCCCACTGCCCAGGTAATGACACTCCCCCTAAATTAATCCATACAGCTGGATCATTATTAATAATAGATCCCATAATTTATTTCCATACATAATATACATACATATCATAACAATATTATTATAATCCAAGTTTTTTCTCATAATAGTAGAAACAAGTGTCATTAATCACCCACGGACTGGTTCATAATAATGGACTATACCACCCTGACAGAGTTCCCGTCATTGTTTCACGCGATATTATTGCAAACGTGACTTTCATTGAAATTAAGCTGCAGCAATGAGGCGCTTCTCAGAGCGGGGCAGAGAAAAGAAAAAGAAAGAAGATTTAATTTCAACAGAAAAATGTCAAAGTTAACACATTTCTTTAGTAAAAAGACAGGTGCTGCTGATAATACTGCCATCGTTATTGAGAGGACGTGTTTGTGTAGCCCATGTATCCAATGCTGTCTGGCCAAAAAGAGTATGGCATGTCATACACTTTTTGGCCAGACAGCATCAGATATATGGGCTACATATAGTAAGACAGAGGGGCGCTGTTTCACTCGCTCAGATGCTTTCTCAAGCGAGATAGTTTCAGCCACTTGCAAATTGAAGGAAAGTTGTCAGGTGCACGGTTCGGATGCTGGAATTATTTTGGATGAATGTGCGACGGTAACCTAGTTTTTGAAGTGATTTGTTTGACATTCAGATCAAAACATCATGACTGGTTGTGTTCATGGCATATTCAGACTGGCCTCTGCCTGGGGCCTCCAAATCACAAAGTCTGCACCTGAATGGAATATCACTAGCTAGGAGGTATAATGCCAAGCTTCAACTTAAAAAGGAAAGTTTAGTCTAATTATAAAGATACATAAATCCCACTTTATTTATTTATAAATTGAATACAAATACAGATGTGAAACAATACCAAGGATGCAAACTGGTGAGGGGCAAAAAAGGTGAGTCCAATTTTGACCCGAAACCTCCATACTGTGTAGAGGCTTACACAAAAATGTACTTTAAAATATGAAATTATAAATAATTACTATGACAACTGCTCTGTCTGGCTGTTAATGATTTATTGCATTTTCTGCATTAGACTTGCACCAGTATGATTAGCCTAGGCCTACAGATCCCTGCATTACATTGCTGCATCTGTTGACCAGAATCTTATTCCCATTCAATCTGTATAGTAGTAGGCCTACAGTGGGGGAAAAAAGTATTTAGTCAGCCACCAATTGTGCAAGTTCTCCCACTTAAAAAGATGAGAGAGGCCTGTAATTTTCATCATAGGTACACGTCAACTATGACAGACAAATTGAGAAAAGAAAATCCAGAAAATCACATTGTAGGATTTTTAATGAATTTATTTGCAAATTATGGTGGAAAATAAGTATTTGGTCACCTACAAACAAGCAAGATTTCTGGCTCTCACAGACCTGTAACTTCTTCTTTAAGAGGCTCCTCTGTCCTCCACTCGTTACCTGTATTAATGGCACCTGTTTGAACTTGTTATCAGTATAAAAGACACCTGTCCACAACTTCAAACAGTCACACTCCAAACTCCACTATGGCCAAGACCAAAGAGCTGTCAAAGGACACCAGAAACAAAATTGTAGACCTGCACCAGGCTGGGAAGACTGAATCTGCAATAGGTAAGCAGCTTGGTTTGAAGAAATCAACTGTGGGAGCAATTATTAGGAAATGGAAGACATACAATACCACTGATAATCTCCCTCGATCTGGGGCTCCACGCAAGATCTCACCCCGTGGGGTCAAAATGATCACAAGAACGGTGAGCAAAAATCCCAGAACCACACGGGGGGACCTAGTGAATGACCTGCAGAGAGCTGGGACCAAAGTAACAAAGCCTATCATCAGTAACACACTACGCCGCCAGGGACTCAAATCCTGCAGTGCTAGACGTGTCCCCCTGCTTAAGCCAGTACATGTCCAGGCCCGTCTGAAGTTTGCTAGAGTGCATCCAGAAGAGGATTGGGAGAATGTCATATGGTCAGATGAAACCAAAATATAACTTTTTGGTAAAAACTCAACTCGTCGTGTTTGGAGGACAAAGAATGCTGAGTTGCATCCAAAGAACACCATACCTACTGTGAAGCATGGGAGTGAAAACATCATACTTTGGGGCTGTTTTTCTGCAAAGGGACCAGGACGACTGATCCGTGTAAAGGAAAGAATGAATGGGGCCATGTATCGTGAGATTTTGAGTGAAAACCTCCTTCCATCAGCAAGGGCATTGAAGATGAAACGTGGCTGGGTCTTTCAGCATGACAATGATCCCAAACACACCGCCCGGGCAACGAAGGAGTGGCTTCGTAAGAAGCATTTCAAGGTCCTGGAGTCTCCAGATCTCAACCCCATAGAAAATCTTTGGAGGGAGTTGAAAGTCCGTGTTGCCCAGCGACAGCCCCCAAAACATCACTGCTCTAGAGGAGATCTGCATGGAGGAATGGGCCAAAATACCAGCAACAGTGTGTGAAAACCTTGTGAAGACTTACAGAAAACGTTTGACCTGTGTCATTGCCAACAAAGGGTATATAACAAAGTATTGAGAAACTTTTGTTATTGACCAAATACTTATTTTCCACCATAATTAGCAAATAAATTCATTAAAAATCCTACAATGTGATTTTCTGGATTTTTTTTCCTCATTTTGTCTGTCATAGTTGACGTGTACCTATGATGAAAATTACAGGCCTCTCTCATCTTTTTAAGTGGGAGAACTTGCACAATTGGTGGCTGACTAAATACTTTTTTTCCCCACTGTATATGGTAATAAAACATCCAAATGTGTAATGCCAATGACAAACCTCTACACTACCACACACAAAAAATACTATTACAGTTTTTCTCGATTGCTAAGACACTTTTAATGAAACTGGGGTCCACTTGATCTCCATCGTAACCTAATGAGCGCAACAGTATTATTTTTTGCAAAACTGTAAGTCATTTCTCATTGCTTTCACACATAATGCAAATGCTAGGCACATTTTTGCAGAGTAAACACAACTCCCTACAAAAGACGCAAAAGTCAGTTGAGTAAATCATGTCAAACAAAATTAAAACATTTGGTCAAAGATTACACAAATTACTCCCATGAATGTGAACCTCTTCTGCACATGTGCAAAACTTATTTGCACAATTGTTCAATCAGCAATCAGTCCTTAATCATGCATAAAAGAGGTCACCTCTGAGTTGCTGTTTGCAAGAATGGACCAAGTAAGAGGCCGAGGGCAAGGACAAAGGAGAGGTAGAGGGGCCAATAGAGGAAGATACACTACATGGACACCTGCTCGTCAAACACCTCATTCCAAAATCATGGGCATTAATATGGAGTTGGTCCCCCCTTTGCTGCTATAACAGCCTCCACTCTTCTGGCAAGGCTTTCCACTAGATGTTGGAACGTTGCTGCAGGGACTTGCTTCCATTCAGCCACAAGAGCATTAGTGAGGTCAGGCATTGATGTTGGGCGATTAGGCCTGGCTCGCAGTCGGCATTCCAATTCATCCCAAAGGTGGGGTTGAAGTCAGGGCTGAAGTCAGGGCTCTGTGCAGGCCAGTCAAGTCAGGGCTCTGTGCAGGCCAGTCAAGTTCTTCCACACCGATCTTGACAAACAATTTCTGTATGGACCTCGCTTTGTGCACAGGGGCATTGTCATGCTGAAACAGCAAAGGGCCTTCCCCAAACTGTTGCCACAAAGTTGGAAGCACAGAATCATCTAGAATGTCATTGTATGCTGTAGTTAATGTCATTGTATGCTGCGTTAAGATTTCCCTTCACTGGAACTAAGGAGCCTGAACCATGAAAAACAGCCCCAGACCATTATACCTCCTCCACCAAACTTTACAGTTGGCACTATGCATTCGGGCAGGTAGCGTTCTCCTCGCATCCGCCAAACTTCGTCCGTCAGATTTTTACGCGCTACGTGCTTCAGCACTCTGCTGTCCCGTTCTGTGAGCTTGTGTGGCCTATCACTTTGCAGCTGAGCCGTTGTTGCTCCTAGACGTCTCCACTTCACAATAACAGCACTTACAGTTGACCGGGGAAGCTCTAGCAGGGCAGAAATTAGACGAACTGACTTGTTGGCAAGGTGACATCCTATGACGGTGGCACGTTGAAAGTCACTGAGCTCTTCAGTACGGGCCATTCTACTGCCAATGTTTGTCTATGGAGATTGAATGGCTGTGTGCTCGATTTTATACAACTGTCAACAACGGGTGTGGTTGAAATAGCCAAATCCACTAATTTGAAGGGGTGTCCACACACCTTTGAGTAGTGTAGTTCAGCTCTTAGTTAAAATGGAAAAAGGTCAAATAAAGCCTTTTGTTTCTGGATATTCATGCTCTTGAGTGACATTCTTTCTGCATTGGTCATCTTTAGTAAAATCATTTTAGGAAAAAAGAATACAGCCCATGCTGTGATAATATGTTTACTTGCCTTTTATAGTGCATACTATAATTATAGTATCAAAGTGGGATAACCATGTTAGGATATATTGATAGTTGTAGTTAGTATTTATTGGGCCATTGTGTAACGATTGATTGAAATAACTTTTCATTAGATAACAAGTTGTATGTTTTGATGGAGGTAATGTATTGTCATGTATTTAATGTTTTGAGAGTCTTAATGCATTTAGCAAATGAAATGTGTCATTTTGGCCAACATGTTTCAGTTTGGGGCTGCGTGTTAATTGTTTTGAAAAAGTGAATTCTTTTTGGACAAATGTGCTCAAGCGATCGAGAAAATCTGTAAATACCATACAACAATGTAACAGCACATAAAGACACTTGTGGCTTAAGCTAGCGGAGTGATCTAGCAGGTAGCATTGGCTACTGGCGTTAGGTCATCCTTTAAGCCCGTAAGCATTAGCTTTAATGTGTTGGAGGCAGTGCCACTGTATTGCAAGAGGCTTGGATGCAACCCACACATATGTAGTTACATGGCTCCCAGTTCGGGTCTCCCCATGGCTACCTTTAAGAGTAATGGCCCTGACATTCAGCCTTACAGATACCAGTGAGCATCGGACAGAAACATAGCACCGTAACATCGGCCCAAATCGTAACCAGTACAATATACAGGCGTTTGCATGTAGCGTATACCCCTACTATATACCGTAGTCTAGGCCTGTAAAATATACCACTGCAGATATCATCACTGTCATCAAGATACAAACCCTTCTGTTTGTGCCCCCTGAGGGTCAAGCTCGTTGGTGAATACATGTAATATCTGGGACCTCTTAACACCATTTTGTGAAATGCCTCAGAGCAGCCAGAACCACCTAAAGCCAAGCAACAGAAAATACATACCTGAGCATAAACACCACATAGAGACGAGATGGCCACGCCCCCATTCTTAACAGAACAGTCTCACACCCACTGTTACAATGCATCTGAGCAGAGGAAGGTAGGGAGATGGAGAGGATGGGGGGATTATGGCCAGATGACGCTGCATGGCAGGCAGGTGAGCTCAGCGTGACTCGGTGGACGGCATGGGGGGGACCAGGCAAGGCCAACCACAGGGAGGGGTGCCCTCGACCCCCGGCTCCGCCAGAGGGCCCACTGTGAGCGGCCGGAGGTGTCACCTCTCCCCACTGCCCTGTGGATCGCTGCCCAGAGCCCGCTGTCCTTGCCAATTCTACCTAGCGGACATGAGAGGCATTCAGAGCAGCAACAAAGAAGGCCCAGGTTCAGGGGCCCTGGCATCTGATTCACGGGGGGGGGGAGACCAGCGTGGGGCGAGGGAGGGAGGCAGCAGTGGAAGAGCAGATGCTGAGAGTACATCTGGAGGAGTGATCTGTCTGTCGCCCACCTACCAGACCACCACAGACAACACTAAAACACACACACACACACACACAATATGTTGGATCAAAGCCTCAGATGAGGCCCCCATATCCATTATCAAGCTTGAATCCCATTCCAACCAACATTTTATCATATATAGCCTACTAGTTTACATTTAGGCTAGCTGTTAGGCTGTACATAACTGTCAATGTGTCATAGCCCTAAGGAAAGTGACAGCGATTCCGATAGAACGGCTCAAGGCAGTTTGTTCAAATTGTACTGCCTCAGGGCTGGAGGACTACTGTGGTGGTAAATCTAGTCTACACATCACAGTGACAGTCTCATTTCATGTCCAGCCCTTGAACACGGACATGAAGGAAAGGCACCGAGAATTTTATAAAGGGACATTTACTCCTGAAAAGAAAACAGGGTCTGAGCGGGTTTGAGCACAAAAGGGCTGAAGAGCAAGTGCCCTGCAAT
Organism: Coregonus clupeaformis; assembly: GCF_020615455.1. Taxonomy (NCBI): domain Eukaryota; kingdom Metazoa; phylum Chordata; class Actinopteri; order Salmoniformes; family Salmonidae; genus Coregonus; species Coregonus clupeaformis. The sequence goes on along the minus strand of NC_059211.1, from coordinate 2,206,420 downwards.
AAAATAAAGTAAGGTCAGCAGACTTCCCATGTGACAGCACACTGCCTTGGATTAGGTGGTGTAAGCCTATTAATGTGGTTTGGACTAGGTGGACCACCCTGTCTCCCCACCCCGCCTGGCCGGCCAAAGATTAGCCTGTTAAACGCACTTCCCGCCTGCATAAGATGCAAACTCTGCTCCCCATCCAATAGCAACAACTCACATAGGGACCTGTCTGCCCACCCGTATCTTGAGTTAGCTTCTCTACCATTCAAATGCATATATTTGTTTCCTTCAAAAGAGCAGTTTTCTCTTGTTATCAGCCATATTGTATTAATTGGTTTGTCTTTATTAGGGCAGTGACATGAGTAAAGGAGAATGTCAAACTTCTCAGCCAGGCAAGTGGCATTGTTTTACACTCCAATTAGAATCAAAGCACTTTTGAGTGAAAGGTATGCCTCATTCTTTCTTTTTTACTGTGGACATTGGTGAATTGTGCAAGGAATTTTAGTAGGCCTAGCTACACCATTTGAAATATTCCTACAGGCGTATGCTATGTCATTTCTGAAATATGAATAATTTGGCTCGGTTAACTGGTTAGGCCTCTGAGCAGAGCAGGTAGGTCTATAGCCTAATGAAATTCAGTCAGCGAACTTTATCATTATGCAATTTCCTTGCATAGCATTTTGGCAGTGGAACAAATGAAAAGGGTACTGTTTGACACCGTGACATTTCAACGACAAAATACAATCTACCACCAAAAATTTTCGACAGAGACTGGGGATTAACATTTCTGAGCTCGAGCCACAGATTAGGTGCGCAGGGGTCTAGAATTTCATCATCTTTCAGAGGCACAATGGCTCATTCTTACCGTTTCTTCATCTATTCTCCGACGGTGGGGGTCATGGGGGCTTGCTTTTGCTCCTGTATGTTTTCAGGATACCCTTGGGTTTTTTACATATATTGTTTAAGAACCACAGAGGAAAACAAACTTTGTATATACCCAGTCGAAAACGGATCTTTTTCAGACACTTCCTATCACGCGCTGCCACCTTGTGGGAAAAGCACGCCATCGCGTAACAGCGCGGTGCCTTTCGTCAGTGCACAGGTGCGCTGTGATATGCGTATTTTTTATGTATTTATTATGGTCTGCTTTCTGTAGCCTTGTCCCCTTACCAGTAAAGAAATGAGTTTGAGACATAATTCTAAACAGCTGATATGCCTGTAGTCCAACTGCCTCATATGAAACAAAGTAGCTTACTTTGTCACAGTAATTGTACTTCTCCATTTCAATATAAAAAAAAGATTAAAAGGAATGTAGAGCCAAGTGAACATTTATTTAATTGAAGTGAATCTGTTTTGGGCGGAAAGATGCAATGAATCCCCTTGTGTGGAGGGCATAGACAATCTTCCCAAACATGGACAGTTGCGCACAAAAAAATACAATTACTGAAATCTACTCGATACAATGATCCAAAGAATACGTCAAATAACATTTCCAAACTACACAAAGATAATGCCATACTAAAAGGTAATAACAGTAAAGACATTTCATCAATAAAGGAATGGCAAAGATATCTACAGAAAAATAATGAACTCATGAAACAGTGAAGTCAACCTGCCCAGAACAGGGTCTCAATGCTCTTCTCATTGCACATTCAGGACAACCTCAAAGCAATCTTCAAATCTTGACACCCTCCCCTGGCTCCATGTACCCATCAAGAGGCACCAGGGACCTGAAGCGCAGCAGGTCCACCGAGGGACAGCAGTCCTTGGGGTGAGACCAGCCCTCCTTGGGGCGCCGTATGGGTGGGGGCGGAGGGGGCAGCTCTGAGTCAGTGCGGATGGAACTGTTGTCGTTGCATTCGTTGTTTTTGTAGTCAGGAGGGGGGATGGGGGGGACGCTCCCGAGGCTGCTGCTCCGACAGTGGACCAGGAAGGCCCCCCGGTGGTGGCGGTGGTACAGCACGCCCACGGTACAGAGGAGCAGCAGGATGAGGAAGCTGAGCAGGAAGCACACCACGTAGATGCCTTTGATCATCCCGCTGGACCGCGCCGAAGTACAGCCTAAGGTCAAAAGTTAGGCAAGGATTAGAAGTACCCAATTTACCTAGTGCAAAGTCACCTTTATAACCATGCACTTTTATGTCCAACATTCTGTTAGGGTTACCAAACAAACCAATTTTCAGGGGTTAAATCAGGAACGTTAGAACGTTGTCTAACTTGTCAACTTCAGTGCCACTGATTTTGAACTAACCAATGTCATACTGTATGTTTTCCTTGTACTTCAGAGAACAATTCACAATAATTCTACCAAAATCTATAGAGTACCAGTGTTACGGTGCTGCTGCTCAGGACTATGCTGATCCACCGTAATCGTTGACTCATTGCGGCGGTCCGTACCAGCGACCTTGGTGTCCACGCATATGGTTCCTCCTGAGCCCAGCCTAGACATGTCCTCGAACCCGGAGTGGCAGCGGCATGCGTAGGAACCAAAGCGGTTCACACACTCAGCATTGATGTCACACAGCACCAGATGGGTCACACACTCGTTTACATCTGAGACAGACACACACAGGGTGCAAAAGTAAGGTTGCTTACTGGAGTGATTAAATATTAAAATAAATCAGTAGAAATCAATTATTTAATGTCAAACAAATACATTGTTCACCTCCTTGAGCCCCAAGACAATGAAATTCAGGACACCTAGTTGCAGGCTATACTATATCTATACAACACAATATCTTAAACTTCCGCAGTAACCTTTAGTGCCATTAGTAAAGAGCAGAGTACAGTGCAAAAGAACAAGCTACAGATTTATATTTGTTTGGAGGGAACTTTATTGAGACCTACCAGCGGTGGAAACAGAGACGATGACACCCCGTGTTGAGCTGCCCCTGGGGCTAACCACCCTCTCTAACAGCTCCTGCAGGGCCAGGTGCAAGGTCCCGTGAACCTTCACCCCTTCTGGCCCACCCCCAATATGCAGCCAGAGGATGCAAAGCACTCCTGCACTCAACCTGTTGATACAACAACAAAACTCCGTAAAAGAGGCATTCAATCCATCAGTTGTAGCCTAATTCAGTAAAAGTTTTTTTTTCTCAACTATTATCTACAGTGCCAACACAATCCCTTTTATGGAGTAAAAACACATTTTAAATACAAGCATTTGTTTGCAGTCAAGAAAAACATTTGGAGCTCTTGGTTATAAAACGTAGCAAACCAACCTTTTTATTCTTTTGGAGGATAGGGTTTTGGGTGTGTGGACAATTTCCAACTGCTCATTGATCTGAAAAACAAATCAATAATTGCAGTTCCAAATCAAAACTGCACCAGTCCAATCTAATGGTAAATAACCAAAAGCCATTTCCAGTCTTATTCCACATTTTGATTTGTTACAGCCGGAATTTAAAATGGATGAAATTGAGATTTTGCCATCACTGGCCTACACACAATACCCCATAATGTCAGTGGAATTATGTATTTTGAAATGTTTACAAATAAAAAATGAAAAGCTGAAATATCTTGAGTCAAGAAGTATTCAACCCCTTTATTATGGCAAGCTTAAATAAGTTCAGGAGTAAAATGTGCTTAATACGTTGCATGCACTCACTGTGCGCAATAGTGTTTAACATGAGTTTTGAATGAGTACCTCATCTCTGTACCCCACACATACAATTATCTGTAAGGTCCCTCAGTCGAGCAGTGAGTTTCAAACACAGATTCAACCACAAAGACCAGGGAGGTTTTCCAATGCAAAGGGCACCTATTGGTAGATGGGTAAACATTTAAAAAAAGCTTAATATCCCTTTGAGCATGGTGAAGTAATTAATTACACTTTGGATGGTATATCTATACACCCAGTCACTGCAAATATACAGGTGTCCTTCCTAACTCAGTTGCCAGAGAGGAAGGAAACAGCTCAGGGATTTCACCATGAGGCCAATGGGGACTTTAAAACAGTTAGTTCATACTGTGTATGGAAATCAGTCAATTGAAATAAATTCATTAGGCCCTAATCTATGGATTTCACATGACTGAAAAACAGATCTGCATCTGTTGGTCACAGATACCTTAAAAAGAAAGGTAGGGGAGTGGATCAGAAACCAAGTCAGTATCTGGTGACCACCATTTACCTCATGCAGCGTGACATCTCCTTTACATAGAGTTGATCAGGCTGTTGATTGTGTCCTGTGGAATGTTGTCCCACTCCTCTTCAAATGGCTGTGCGAAGTTGCTGAACATTGGTGGGAACTGGAACATGCTGCCGTACACGTCGATCCAGAGCATCCCACACATGCTCAATGGGTGACATGTCTGGTAAGTATGCAGGCCATGGAAGAACTGGGACATTTTCAGCTTCCAGGAATTGTGTACAGATACTTGTGACAGTGCATTATGCTGAAACATGAGGCGATGGCGGCAGATGAATGGCACGACAATGGGCCTCAGGATCTCGTTACGGTATCTCTGTGCATTCAAATTAACATAGATAAAATGCAATTGTGTTTGTTGTCCGTAGCTTATGCCTGACAATACCATAACCCCACCATGGGGCACTCTGTTCACAACGTTGACATTAGCAAACCGCTCACCCACATGACATCTGCCTGGTACAGTTGAAACCGGGATTCATCCGTGAAGAGCACACTTGTTCAGCGTGCCAGTGAAGGTAAGCATTTACCTACTTAAATCAGTTATGACGCCAAATTGCAGTCAGGTCAAGACCCTGGCGAGGACGACGAGCACACAGCTGAGCTTCCCTGAGACAGAATTACTGCACAAACTGTCAGAAACTTCGGTTGTGCAAACCCACAGTTTCGTCAGCTGTCCGGTTGACTGGTCCCAGACGATCCCGCAGGTGAAGAAGCCAGATGTGGAGGTCCTGGGCTGGCGTGGTTACACATGGTCTGCGGTTGTGAGGCCTGTTGGACATACTGCCAAAATGAACATTCTCAGGCAACAGCTCTGGTGGACATTCCTGCAGTCAGCATGCCAATTGCACGCTCCCTCAAAACTTCAGACATCTGTGACATTGTGTTGTGTGACAAAACTGCACATATTAGTGTGGACTTTTGTCCCCAGCACAAGGTGCACCTGTGTAATGATCATGTCGTTAATCATCTTCTTGATAAGCCACACCTGTCAGGTGGATGGATTATCATGGCAAAGGATAAATGCTCACTAGCAGGGATGTAAACACATTTGTGCACACCATTTGAGAGAAATAAGCTTTTTGTGCATATGGAACATTTCTGGGATCTTTTATTTCAGCTCATGAAACATGGGACCAACACTTCACATGTTGCGTTTATATTTTTGTTCAGTATAGTTACTACACAATACTAACCTAACTGACAGTGTGAAAAGGAAGCCTGTACAGAATAAAAATATTCCAAAACATGCATCCTGTTTGCAACATTCACGAAAGTAATACTGCAGAAAATGTGGAAAAGCAATTCACTTTTTGTCCTGAATACAAAGTTTTATGTTTGGGGCAAATCCAATACAACATGACTGAGTACCAATCTCCATATTTTCAAGCATAGTGGTGGCTGCATAATGTTATAGGAATGCTTGTAATGGTTAAGGGGAGTTTTTCCAGAATAAAAAGGCTAAATCCTAGAGGAAAACCTGGTTCAGTCTTTTCCACAAGACACTGTGAGATGTAACCTTTCAGCAGGACAATAACCTAAAACACAAGGCCAAATCTACACTGGAGTTGTTTACCAATTAGACAGTGAATGTCCCTGAGTGGCCGAGTTACAGTTTTGACGTACATCTACTTGAAAATCTATGGCAAGACCTGAAAATGATAGTCTAGCATTGATCAACAACCAATCTGACAGCTTGAAGAATTCTGAAAATAGTAAATGGGCAAATGTTGCACAATCCAGGTGTGGAATGCTCTTAGAGATGTACCCAGAAAGACTCACAGCTGTAATTGCTGCCAAAGGTGCTCCTACAAAGTACGGACTCAGGTGTGGGAATACTTATGTAGATTAGATATTTCTGTAAATTAGCAAACATTTCTAAAAACATGTTTTCACTTTGTCATTATGGGGTATTGTGTGTAGATGGGTGAGGAAAAAATTCAATTTATTCCATTCTGTAACAACAAAATGTGGAATAAGTCAAGGGGTATGAATACTTTCTGAAGGCACTGTAAGATGACATCCATTTATGAAGAAAGTTCTAGAGTACCACAGTCAGTCATAAATCCCATAAAGCCTAGCGGTCAAACAGGGAAATGGTCCAATCATTTTTCCCATTGGGGATTTTAGGCTTACCCTGGCGTGACGTTGTGCTAACCGTGTAAATCTCTCTATATTTCGCTTGTATTTACCCCCCCAAAATGAAATGCTAATTAGCTACTAATGTGGCCATCATTAAGAACTACAAATGCCATGATCTGGACGAGACTGCCGAATCAAGGCAAAAGTCTCTGGATTAACTATCTAATGTTAGCTAAATGTAGTAATTAATAAATTGGCTACATTTCTTTAAATGGACAATTCTGTGACCTTTCTTGTGCAAGTTTTAAATTGATACAATACCTGTTAGCAAAGGTGTCAGCTAGAGATGACGTGCAGGAGCTTGCAGGGATTTGTAGTTTTGCATGATGTCTACTTTGATGCTAATTAGCATTTTAGAATCAGAGTAAATAGACTAATATATTGATAAGTCATTTTGTCCGAGAGATATTTAAATGGTTATCAAAACTCACGCCAGTGTAAGCCTACATGAAACACAGCCCTTTCTTTAAAATCCCCTATGGGAAAAATGAATGGTGGAAAAACAATTGGAACCATTTCCCTGTCTGACCACTAAGTTTTATGGGTATTATGACACCTCCACTGAGGGGCTCTATTGTTCATGAGAACTCACCAGAGACTTCACTGAGATCAACAGTGATCTCACAAGATGGTCCCAATTCTCCTCTGGCGCCACGAGGAAGTTGACTTCAACAGCCACCTCAAATAGGTGGTCTGAGAAACACAGAAAGTAGGCATCTCCTTTAATACTCATACACAGCTCTATAACTATTGTACAAAGGCGAGTGACTTGCAAATTTTGTTATAGCCTTTGAATTGTATTAAAACTACACTCTTGAAAAAAATACTAAAACTCACCTTCTGGTAAGTGTGGTACTTCGGTGTGATTTCTGGCTTTCTCTGCAAAGTCAACATGCAAGAGTTTTCATGAACCAGACAACAAAGGATGCAAATGAAATTGCAGACTACCTACCATAATGTCTGCTGTCGAAGAACGGTTCAACCATGTTTGGGAGATGGTCGAAGGGATCCTGGGTCTCAATGGTTGTATGGGTGTCACTGGGTGCTGTAGACTCATCCATGGTCATTTTCAGCAATTCCTTATTGCCAGACTGCACACCTTGGTCATCCATGTCTGTTGTGTGTGACACGATGTTGGACTCCGTAGGAGGGATGGTATTTGAAGTTTGAGTTTGGGCATCCACGTTCCTTCGCATTGCAGACGGAGTGGGATTCAAAACAGGGGGCTGGTGTGTGGAGGGGTCACTTCCAGGGTGAGCTGTGTGGGTCTGAGTGGCACCCCTCCCTGACCATGATGTCCCCTGACGAGTGACCACCATGGGGGGAGTGGGAGTCAACGGCAGATGGGACTCATGGTCCACCACATCTCCACTAAAGTTACCCACTTCCCAGTCTTCCTCTGTCAGGTGGCTCTCGTCTGCTTCAGTCCCCTCTGAGACTCCTCTGTTCCAATCTTCTTCCTCTCTCTGAACACGAGGAAACTTGAAGGTCCCCTGTCTGACCATTGGCTCCTCTGCTTCCCATGGTGGAAGCTCATTGGACGCAGAGGAGGAAGTGAGTTCGTCGAAATAGTCAAACACCACCTCCGGGTTGGTCTGAGCTGGCAGTGTGGGCCGCTCCAGTAAAACGGCCTCTGTAGATTCACCCCCCTTCATGGGAAGAAACTGGGTGAAACTTCTCGGAGGGGGAAAAGGTTCCAGTTCTTTCGCTTTTGGTTCAGCCATCAGCTTCCTGTCTTCTTCGGTGGTATCACCATAAGCATTGTACGTGACTGGTGGTACAAATGCCTCGTATCGCCCATAGAAGCCCCTGTGGGGCGGACTGGGTTTGCCTCTGATCAGCTGAACCACGTGGAGGATGTTGGAGAGGGACGTGTACTTGGCCTCACGCCAACACTTCTCCAGTATCCTGTGACCCCCTGCAACCCCCAGGGGCTCATCCAGGTGGATCTGGTCCAGCTTCCCACTGCATGCGTCTGACTGGGTGAGGTCCTCTAGGTGGAGGAGCACGCGTTTACCAGGGTCTACCTGGATGGTCCAGTTGCACCAGAGCGGTGGGTTGGAGCACAGGTAGTCCGGGGAGAAGAACTCGCCACTCTCGCCGCGCATCACCTGGTGGCAGCTCCGCAGCGCGAAGAAGGCGTTGCCCTCATTACCATGGTGGTGGTCATCTGAGAAGAGGTGGACAGAGAGTGTGGAGGACAATCCAATGATGTCCAAATGTCAGAGTTATAGGCCTAAACAAGACACACACGCATGCAGATTCACAGTTACGCACGCATGCGCACACAAACGTAGTAATGTTCTGTTGAAAGAATTCACCAAAGAGCATAGTACAGGGCCCAGTGGCTACATAATAAATATGTGTCTTACCCGGAGGGTTGTAAGGATCATTCCTATTTGTCTAAGGATGCAATAAAAACATTGAGATAGCATTAAACCAAGAATGTTATAGTAAACATCTTCAAATCTACATACAATCTCCAGCAAAATGTAGGGAAAATGCTTGTAGAAGGAAGTCAGTGATCAACTTACCCAGGACAGGTCACAGTTTGCAGTAAATAAACCATATGCAAGTAGTAGTGCACGTACAAATAGTAACTTAGAATGATTTCGTGACATTTTAGTGTCACGTTGTTTTGACTTTTTCCAGTATTTAGCAAACAGGTCTGCTTCCTACACTGTCCCAGCTATTGTCAATTATTCCCTGCGGTGTTTCTTTCCGTTTCTGCCAAAAGTGAATGTAAACAGGTGAAATATATTGCCAATTAGCTAATTAGCACGCCTTGATATTCGTGTGCTTCTGGTCTATATGGGTTGTAACCACTAGGTGTCACTGCTACACTGTTGTAGGTAAGATAACTTGTCTTCTGCAGCTCTACTTCTCAGGATCAACACAAGTATTATATGTTATACCTTTATCTTACCAAGTACTTTATAAATAAAAATATATTTACATGAAAGACACTTCCATCAATTATTAATTATCCAATAGTAAAGATGTTTATTCTAAACGTTTGATGTTTTGTATACAGTAGTGAACAGATACTTATTTTTGTGCACTTTAAGTAGCCTAAAGCTACTATTAATAAAAGTAGAGCAATAGTTTAGCAAAGCTTATCAAGGTATGGTAGCTTTAATGAGTCCTTTATGATTCAGACCAACTTTGAAGCACAAGAGTGATTCCAAGGTTTGATGTTTGAATAGTTTCTTATTCACTGTCATAAAGAATTGAAATACTCCAGGTATCCATCACATAAGACACTTTCTGAAAACATAAAAACAAAATGAACATAGGGCAGAAAATGGAGTTGGAGTTGAAAGTACAGACCCAGTTGATTCCATTATAGGCTTGTGAGTCACAGGGGGTTGGTGGCACCTTAATTGGGGAGGACGGGGGGAGGACGGGCTCGTGGTAATGGCTGTAGCAGAATAAGTGGAATGATATCAAAAACATCAAACACATGGTTTGATGCCATCCCATTCGCTCCATTCCAGCCATTATTATTGAGCCGTCCTCCCCTCACCAGCCTCCACTGTTGTGGGTATACAGAAAGAGCAGCATTCACACTCTCTCTCTATCATGCACGCGGCCTGCCGCACACACATAACATCTCACTACCGCAGAAAAAAACACTGGGTCACAGGACTACTAACGCCTTAAAATTCTGGATTATTCAATAAATATTTAGAGTCACTGGTCACCCCAGGCACATTTGTTATTGTTTTTGTTTTGTTTATGAAACGGAGAAGAGGAGCTCGATAAGTGTGGTAAAAAAAAAATATTTACATACACTGAGTGTACAAAACATTAAGGACGCCTGCTCTTTCCATGACATACTGACCAGGAGAAAGCTATGATCCCTTATTGATGTCACTTCTTAAATCCACTCCAATCAGTGTAGATGAAGGGGAGGAGACAGGTTAAAGAAGGATTTTTAAGCCTTGAGACAATTGAGACGTGGATTGTTTGTGTGCCATTCAGGGGGTGAATGGGCAAGACAAAATATTTAAGTGCCTTTGAACGGGGTATGGTAGTAAGTGCCAGGTGCACCCGTTTATGTCAAGAACTGCAACGCTGCTGGGTTTTTCACGCTCAATAGTTTCCCATTGTGTATCAAGAATGGTCCACCACCCAAAGGACATCGAGCCAACTTGACACAACTGTGGGAAGCATTGGAGTCAACATTGGCCAGCATCCCTGTGGAACGCTTTCAACACCTTGTAGAGTCCATGCCCCGACGAATTGAGGTTGTTCTGAGGGTAAAAGGGAGGGTGCAACTCGATATTAGGAAGGTGTCCTTCATGTTTTGTACACTCAGTGTGCTCTGCTGTTCTATCGCGTGTGTGATGATGTTCAATGATATCTGAAGGAAAAAAAACGTGTTCGTTGTTTTAAGTAACTTCTTTGTTGTTGTAATATCGCACAAACGGACGTGGCAGTTTCACCGCTACGGATTCCAGCTTTAAGAGTTATAATAAACCAGCAATCTTTCAAATATCATAAATAGTTTGTTTCTAGAATCAAGTGCAAAGGAACGTCAGATCCATTGAGAAAGCTTACAGCAATACACCACCCTGTGTATTGGCGTCACAGTCTGGAAAAACAGCCATTTTGCAGAGAACTGTCTTTTTACTATTAAAAGTTATATGGATTTTCCCCCCCAAATCGTAGTTCATTTTCACATATTACTGTTATTGTGACAAATTACATTTCTTGCAAATGAAGGACCTCGCTTGCAATACTGCCTGTATATTACATACAGTAGTAGTACATTTCTATTAATGATACTACATTTGCCGAACACTGTCTTGAAAAGTGTCAATGAATGGTTGCTCATGGAACTTTGGAATGCTTGGGTTATATCAGCTGATTCTATTGAAGCTGAAACTAGGAAACTCGAAAATGTTCGACTTGCTAACTGGTTAAACGCGGCACGTGTATAACTACAACTAGTTAGCAAGTCATACATTTCAGAGTTCTGACTAGCACGTGAACGCAGCATTGCTACCGAACCTCGAGCATTTTGCGAATTCAACAAAAACCAATGAAAGCACTTAGAACACATCAAACACATTTCTCAAATACCCATTGGTTGCATGCCAAATGGCACCCTATTCCCTATATAGTACACTACTTTTGACCAGGGCCCATAGGTCTCTGGTCAAAAATAGTGCACTATGTAGAGAATAGGGTGTAATGTGGGATGCTGTAGATGTCTCACTGACAGTCCAATTCCGGATTGCTGAGCCAGGCCCAGATTTTGATCATCTCCTGCGGCGTCCTGCTGTGCACGAGCATTAAGCTCTTATACGCGCACGGGTTGCCCCTGTATTTCTCGTCAATGTCAAAAGTCCTGAAGCCCTTGTGCTTCTCCGGGACCAAGCCCAGCTTCTGGAGACACATCCCTGTGTAGACATCATCAATAGGATACAGCGCCACCTGCTGGGAGATGTTGTGCAACTGCAGTGCCAGTTCCCCAGAGTACAGGAACCCTCCTCCCCCAGCGTAGGGCGGGTAGGGCCCCACGAACACACTCTCTGGGATGAAGTACTTGAGCTTCCGGTCCCGGTGCGGGCCGGCGTTGGTGATTACGTCCCCTATGAACAGATCCCTTGCCCTGATCTCTGGAAGATTCTGGAGGAAGTCTAAGATCCTCCAGGTGTTGACGAATACGTCGTCATCGCCCTTGAAGATAAAGCGGGCATCAGGGCAACGCTGGCTGAACCAGTCCAGGAAGAGCACCTCTTTTAGGGTGAGGTTGAAGAAGGAGTCTCGGTAGTCCCACTGGAGGAGGTCCCCGTAAAGTCCGGCCTCATGGCTGAGCATCCCAGACAGGTTGGGGAAGTGGTCGACTGCCGCGGCATTGCCAAGGAGGAAGACCGTGCCTACAGTCCGATTGGCCAGAACGCCCACCCGCCCCCACGACTCCCGGATGGCCTGCCGACGGTCGAAATGGGGCGCCAGGGACTTGACGGCCAACAGGAGGTAGGGTTTGCTCTCGCACACGTGTGGCTGGTCGATGATCATCGGATACGAGCGGCAGCGCATGTGCAGCAGGAAGTCCTGGAAGCGGGGTGGCAGGGAGTTGTAGTCCTTCACCTGGGTGGTAACACTGTAGTCCGGTTGGCAGGGGTCCGGGGGCCTGGTGTCGTTGAGCCAATCAGGTAGCTCCAGGAGGGAGTCATTGGTCAAACCCGACATGAGGATGGGGTTGTAGATGTAGTCCAGCCTCTGCTGCTCCTTATTCCAGAAGATCTCACTGGTCATCTGCTTCCTCCAGAACCTCTTGGAGGGAATGCGCAGCTTCCGCTGGTCCCCCTTGTCCTGGCCTAGGTTCTGAGACACGCCCACTAGGATGAAGACGAAGACGTTGAGCATCATCATCACACACAGCACCCTGGTTTTCTTCCGGCAGCCGTGCATCTTGGCTCTCCGCAGTCTCCGGACCTGGACAGGAAGTAGTAGAGACAAACAGGAAGTGACCAAACCCAGAAGTTACAGACCTACAATGTACAGAGTATGAAGCGACAATAACGAGTTCGGCAGACTTACAACAAGCCAAGGAGGCATGGGCCCATTCAGAAACATGGTGAAAGGTAGTTATGGGTCACAGCTGGTGGCCTAAGGTTTTGAGGCAGTAGACTTAAGGAGAAATGTTTGAAGGTAAGCAGGTTAGAGGGCCTTCTTGGTCAGTGCGTTGTTTGTGTCCGAGCTGGACCCAGCAGCAGCCGCATACCAGCCCGCTTTTCATCCCCTAATCCTCGAGGAATAACCTGTGCACATTTTTCTTTATCCCTTCTTTATTTCCTTCTCTTCCTCCCTTTCTTTCTACAATGCCCAGACTAGCATCATCATGCAGTCCCAATTCGAGGAGCTCTCCTCATGACATCAATTACGGGTGGCAGTGTGTCAGTGTAATCTCAGGCTAAACTGGCCTCCCCACACAAAAGAGCCACACATTTCCATGTGCATCATTAATTTCACTGAGAGCTTTCTTGAGCCTCGGGGCACTGGCATGTAAGGAATCTCTATGGTTGTGCAATGTTAACCGAGTGTAAAATTAGCTACATGGGTCTAACAAAACAAACAGAGCCTTGGATAGAAGCAGCAAATGCTGTGATTAATCATAAAAATGATAACACATGTATCCTTATATATTTCCAATTTGGAAGTGAGAGTGAACATACAGTGGGGGAAAAAAGTATTTAGTCAGCCACCAATTGTGCAAGTTCTCCCACTTAAAAAGATGAGAGAGGCCTGTAATTTTCATCATAGGTACACGTCAACTATGACAGACAAAATGAGGGGAAAAAATCCAGAAAATCACATTGTAGGATTTTTAATGAATTTATTTGCAAATTATGGTGGAAAATAAGTATTTGGTCAATAACAAAAGTTTCTCAATACTTTGTTATATACCCTTTGTTGGCAATGACACAGGTCAAACGTTTTCTGTAAATCTTCACAAGGTTTTCACACACTGTTGCTGGTATTTTGGCCCATTCCTCCATGCAGATCTCCTCTAGAGCAGTGATGTATTGGGGCTGTCGCTGGGCAACACAGACTTTCAACTCCCTCCAAATATTTTCTATGGTGTTGAGATCTGGAGACTGGCTAGGCCACTCCAGGACCTTGAAATGCTTCTTACGAAGCCACTCCTTCGTTGCCCGGGCGGTGTGTTTGGGATCATTGTCATGCTGAAAGACCCAGCCACGTTTCATCTTCAATGCCCTTGCTGATGGAAGGAGGTTTTCACTCAAAATCTCACGATACATGGCCCCATTCATTCTTTCCTTTACATGGATCAGTCGTCCTGGTCCCTTTGCAGAAAAACAGCCCCAAAGCATGATGTTTCCACCCCCATGCTTCACAGTAGGTATGGTGTTCTTTGGATGCAACTCAGCATTCTTTGTCCTCCAAACACGACTGAGTTGAGTTTTTACCAAAAAGTTATATTTTGGTTTAATCTGACCATATGACATTCTCCCAATCCTCTTCTGGATCATCCAAATGCACTCTAGCAAACTTCAGACGGGCCTGGACATGTACTGGCTTAAGCAGGGGGACACGTCTGGCACTGCAGGATTTGAGTCCCTGGCGGCGTAGTGTGTTACTGATGGTAGGCTTTGTTACTTTGGTCCCAGCTCTCTGCAGGTCATTCACTAGGTCCCCCCCGTGTGGTTCTGGGATTTTTGCTCACCGTTCTTGTGATCATTTTGACCCCACGGGGTGAGATCTTGCGTGGAGCCCCAGATCGAGGGAGATTATCAGTGGTCTTGTATGTCTTCCATTTCCTAATAATTGCTCCCACAGTTGATTTCTTCAAACCAAGCTGCTTACCTATTGCAGATTCAGTCTTCCCAGCCTGGTGCAGGTGTACAATTCTGTTTCTGGTGTCCTTTGACAGCTCTTTGGTCTTGGCCATAGTGGAGTTTGGAGTGTGACTGTTTGAGGTTGTGGACAGGTGTCTTTTATACTGATAACAAGTTCAAACAGGTGCCATTAATACAGGTAACGAGTGGAGGACAGAGGAGCCTCTTAAAGAAGAAGTTACAGGTCTGTGAGAGACAGAAATCTTGCTTGTTTGTAGGTGACCAAATACTTATTTTCCACCATAATTTGCAAATAAATTCATTAAAAATCCTACAATGTGATTTTCTGGATTTTTTTCTCTCAATTTGTCTGTCATAGTTGACGTGTACCTATGATGAAAATTACAGGCCTCTCTCATCTTTTTAAGTGGGAGAACTTGCACAATTGGTGGCTGACTAAATACTTTTTTCCCCCACTGTACAACTCTGTGTTTCAAGCACCATGATCCAACCCACTGAGCCATTGTAACCACTGTTAGTTCCTCCCGTTGTATAAAAATGATATCTAACATATTACCTGTGAGTAGAAGGAAATTACTGGTCAGGCTGTTCATGTGGTCCCGACCCAGACCTTCTTAGCCCATGTGGGTCTCCTGCATGGGAGAAGGGCCCAGAAAGGGGAGCTGGAACAGGACTGGTGTTCCTGCAGCAGCCACCCGGAAACAAACCACAAAAAACACACAAACACAAGCACACAGCATGTCAACAACGCTGCTGTTTTTCTTCCGTAAGGGCAGGCTTTTTTTCTCAAGGGGTTATTATAGGGCTTGCGCAAACCAAATTGCAATTAGACATACTTATATCCCGCTACTCTCTCCTCTTCCATCCTATCATCTCTTCCCTCTGCTCAATCCTTCTCCCTCCAATCTCCTAATTCTGCCTCCTCAACCCTCCTCTCTTTCTGCATCCTTTGACTCTCTATGTCCCCTATCCTCCCGGCCGGCTCGGTCCTCCCCTCCAGCTCCGTGGCTTGATGACTCATTGCGAGCTCACAGAACAGAGCTCCGGGCAGCTGAGCGGAAATGGAAGAAAACTAGACTCCCTGCTGACCTGGCATCTTTTCACTCCCTCCTCTCTACATTTTCTTCATCTGTTTCTGCAGCTAAGGCCACTTTCTACCACTCTAAATTCCAAGCATCCGCCTCTAACCCTAGGAAGCTCTTTGCCACATTCTGCTCCCTGCTGAATCCCCCCCCCGACATCCGATCCTTGTTTGTTAAGTCAAATGACACTGCTGGTCCTGCTCACACTGCCCTACCCTATGCTTTGACTTCTTTCTCCCCTCTCTCTCCAGATAAAATCTTGCGACTTGTGACGGCAGGCCGCCCAACAACCTGCCCGCTTGACCCTATCCCCTCCTCTCTTCTCCAGACCATCTCCGGTGACCTTCTCCCCTTACCTCACCTCGCTGATCAACTCATCCTTGACCGCTGGCTATGTCCCTTCCGTCTTCAAGAGAGCGAGAGTTGCACCCCTTCTCAAAAACCAACACTCGATCCCTCTGATGTCAACAACTACAGACCAGTATCCCTTCTTTCTTTTCTCTCCAAAACTATTGAGCGTGCCGTCTTTAGCCAACTCTCTTGCTATCTCTCTCAGAATGACCTTCTTGATCCAAACCAGTCAGGTTTCAAGACTGGTCATTCAACTGAGACTGCTCTTCTCTGTGTCACAGAGGCTCTCCGCACTGCTAAAGCTAACTCTCTCTCCTCTGCTCTTGTCCTTCTAGACCTGTCTGCTGCCTTTGATACTGTGAACCATCAGATCCTCCTCTCCACCCTCTCCGAGCTGGGCATCTCCGGCGCGGCTCACTCTTGGATTGCGTCCTACCTGACCGGTCGCTCCTACCAAGTGGCGTGGCGAGAAGCTGTCTCCGCACCACGTGCTCTCACCACTGGTGTCCCCAGGGCTCAGTTCTAGGCCCTCTCCTATTCTCGCTATACACCAAGTCACTTGGCTCTGTCATATCCTCACATGGCCTCTCCTATCATTGCTACGCTGACGACACACAACTAATCTTCTCCTTTCCCCCTTCTGATAACCAGGTGGCGAATCGCATCTCTGCATGTCTGGCAGACATATCAGTATGGATGACGGATCACCACCTCAAGCTGAACCTCGGCAAGACGGAGCTGCTCTTCCTCCCGGGGAAGGACTGCCTGTTCCATGATCTCACCATCATGGTTGACAACTCTGTTGTGTCCTCCTCCCAGAGTGCGAAGAGCCTTGGCGTGACCCTGGACAACACCTTGTCGTTCTCCGCTAACATCAAGGCGGTGACCCGATCCTGTAGGTTCATGCTCTACAACATTCGGAGAGTACGACCCTGCCTTACACAGGAAGCGGCACAGGTCCTAATCCAGGCACTTGTCATCTCCCGTCTGGATTACTGCAACTCGCTGTTGGCTGGGCTCCCTGCCTGTGCCATTAAACCCCTACAACTCATCCAGAATGCCGCAGCCCGTCTGGTGTTCAACCTTCCCAAGTTCTCTCACGTCACCCCGCTCCTCCGCACACTCCACTGGCTTCCAGTTGAAGCTCGCATCTGCTACAAGACCATGGTGCTTGCCTACGGAGCTGTGAGGGGAACGGCACCTCCGTACCTTCAGGCTCTGATCAGTCCCTACACCCAAACGAGGGCACTGCGTTCATCCACCTCTGGCCTGCTGGCCCCCCTACCTCTGCGGAAGCATAGTTCCCGCTCAGCCCAGTCAAAACTGTTCGCTGCTCTGGCACCCCAATGGTGGAACAAGCTCCCTCACGACGCCAGGACAGCGGTGTCACTCACCACCTTCCGGAGACATTTGAAACCCCACCTCTTTAAGGAATACCTGGGATAGGATAAAGTAATCGTTCTACCCCCCCTGGATGTCACTATTTGCTGTAGATTGTCTACTCGAACCGTCACTGTAGATCATCTACTGAAAGCAATGGAATCCTGCACCTTTGACCTCAGAGTTTCTTACTTGTGAAGAATCTTTTATTTTTAGGAACTGACGGTTGCTGATTGGCTCTTTAACAAAACTAGACAGAGAGCTAGGCTACAGTAATTCAAAATATTGCTATGTGTGTGTGTGTGTGTGTGTGTGTGTGTGTGTGTGTTCAGTAGCAGCATGATACCCACAAGGTGTCAAATCTAACCAGAAAAGTTGAGCTTTGAATGCCGAGCCACGAACCTGCAGTAGCAGATTAGGGTGCGTCCCAAATGGCACTCTATTCCATTTATAATGTACTACTTTGACCAGAGCTCTATGGGGCCTGGTCAAAAGTAGTGGACTATATAGGGAACAGGGTGCCATTTGGAATGCAGCCTAGCAGTACAGAGTGCAGCAAGTTACACTTTTCCTCTGCGCAATCTAACTACGCAAACACTCACATCGGTAGTCAAACATGGGATATGCAAGCCATGGATAGAGTTTGTCACTGTTCAATACTGTTGGTGGGAGTAGTAGGCCTACAATGTAGATGTGGGTAACACTGACATTTCATTCACTGACTGACTGCAGCCATTTTATATTTGATATATGTATATATTTTTTAAAATATATAACTGTTATTAAGTAGTGATATTGGACTCAATTAAGTAAACTGATGAAGTAAATACTATTTAACATAAAATAATAAACGACCACATCATAGTCTACTAAATAGTTACATAGTCTATCATTAGTTTACTTCATATGGTCATTCATTAAGCTTTAAGTAACGGTTGAGAGGGAGACACGTGGGCACATGCTGGAGAGGCCACACAGACAGACATACAGACAGACAGACAGACAGACACATAAAGTTCTGTATTTGAGAGGGGGCCCATAATTAAACATCAGACAGACGTGTTCACTGAAGCACAGGTGACTCAACAGTGTGGTATCAACAGGACTAAACAGGCCAGGCACCGATAAGAAAGTGAGAAGTGCTAACTTGAAGGACATTAGGATAGAAATACATCCACTCCCCTAAGTATTTATTTGGACAGTGAAGTTAAATTGTTTATTTGGCTCTATACTGTAGCATGGAACTCCCTTCCATCTTATATTGCGCAAGTGAACAGCAAACCTGGTTTTTAAAAAATAAAAATAAAGCAACTGTCACGACTTCCTCCGAAGCTGCCACCTCTCCTTGTTCGGGCAGGCTTCGGCGTTCGTCGTCACCGGCCTTCTAGCCACTGCCGCTCCTCATCTCATCATTCCATTTGTTTTGTCTTGTTTATTACACACACCTGGTTCATATCCCCTCATCAGTACCTGTATAAGTGTTCCCTCTGCCCCCTTGTCTTTGTGTGTGATTGTTTATTGTGGAGCGCTGTGTATTTTGTATCGCCGGGATATTTCCCTGTGTGTCTTGTATTTTCCAGTGCGCCTGTTTTGTACACTAGAGTGTTTGACGCATTTCTGCGTAACTCTGTTTTTGCGGAATAAAGCCTGTTATTCTGTGATTTACCCTCCTGCGCCTGACTCCTTCGACATCACCTCATCACAGCAACACCTCACAGCACAACGCCTCTCCCCATGTGACCTACTTGTTGTGTGTATGTACTGACATGTATGTGTAACTGATAGATGCACACACACACTACATGTTAATGTTTTTAAATGTATGAAAATTGTAAACTATTTTGTCTGTAATGTATTTTTCGTTATATGTCGGACCCCAGTAAGACTAGCTGTCGCCATTGGCGTCGGCTAGTGGGTATCCTAATAAATCTAATCAAAATCCTAGCACACGACTACATCAAGCTTGTGACTCTACAAACTTGTTTGGTGTATTTTCCGGGGTTTTTGTGTTTCAGATTATGTTGTGCCCAATAGAAATGAATGGTAAATAATGTATTGTGTCATTTTGGAGTCACTTTTATTGTAAATTAGACTAGAATATGTTTCTGAACACTTCTACATTCATGTGGATGCTACCATGATTACGGATAATCGTGAATCGTGAATAATAATGAGAGAGAAAGTTACAGATGCACAAAGGTCATGCCCCCAAAACATGCTAACCTCTTACCATTAGCAAGTTTGTAGAGTCACAAGCTTCATGTAGTCATTGCGTGCTAGGAATAGGGGACCAAAGTGACAACAAGTGAATGAGCATGCTAACTGTTAACTCGAAGGACATTAGGTATGACAGGGGAGAAATATACACATGTGAATGATGTAGATTTTCATGGTTACTATGGAGCTCTAGTCTGGTTGAAGAAGCCCACAAGGAGTCTCTTTTGTTGGCTCTGGAGTGTCATTCATGGAGATAATGGAGAATAGAGTGCCTCTCAATGTTCCCTCAGCAAATACAAAGGAAAACATTGATTTACTAATAAGATAGTCTCTTTTCACAGCGTCTGAGAAAAGAGACTAGTCATAGGCCTATATATGGAGCAACAAAGCAACAGGTTTGAGATGGATGGAGTGTACAGTGTGTGTGTGTGTGTGTGTGTGTGTGTGTGTGTGTGTGTGTGTGTGTGTGTGTGGCCTCCCCAGCACATGTCCACGTGTCACCCTCTGAACCATTACTTACAGCTTTAAAAGCCTGTCAGTGAAGAATATGCAACAGACAAAGGATTTAGACAGTATCCCTACTTAACCATTTGGTTGCTATGGTGAATTTCCCTTTGGGATCCATTAGGCCCCAAAACCTGTTTCAGTCAATGGTTCTGCCTAGTGTTCCATATCTCCAGAAATTATTGCCCTCTCTCTCCACTCTTCCTAATGCATGCTATTAGATGAGCAACTGCTAGGAATCAGGTACAATGAAAACACAGACTGAGCCACTATTATGTAGCCTATACTGGTCACACACTAAGTGTACAAAACATTAGGAACACCTTCCTAATATTGAGTTGCACCCCCTTTTTCCCTCAGAACAGCTCTACAAGGTCTTGAAAGCATTCCACAGGGACACTGGCCCATGTTGACTCAATGCTTCCCACAGTTGTGTCAAGTTGGCTAGATGTCCTTTGGGTGGTGGACCATTCTTGATACACACAGGAAACTGTTGAATGTGAAAAAACCCAGCAGGGTTGCAGTTCTTGACACAAACCGATGCGTCTGGCACCTACTACCATATCCCATTCAAAGGCACTTTGTCTTGCCCATTCACCATCTGAATGGCACACATACACAATCCATGTCTCAATTGTTTCAAGGCTTAAAAATCCTTCTTTAACCTGTCTCTTCCCCTTCATCTACACTGATTGAAGTGGATTTAACAAGTGACATCAATAAGTGATCATAGCTTTCTTTCACCTGGATTCACCTGGTCAGTCTGTGTCATGGAAAGAGCAGGTGTCCGTAATGTTTTGTACACTTTAAAGGCTTAGATGTCTTAATGTAAATGTATATATACTGTACGTGCCACATGTTATTGTTTAAACAGCTTTCTAAAGGGGATAGTTCACCCAAATTACAAAATGACATTGATTTCCTTACTCAGTAAATAGTCTGTTGACAAGGTATGACAGCAACCCATGCTTTGTTTTTGTTGGCCACTGTTTCAAATGTTAACTGTTTTCAAATGTTAGGTACTATATTTATTGAATATTATATGAATCCTATGAATTAAAAGGACCCATTTGGGTGCAATCAATTAGCTTAATTTCTCAGAGATCAAACTATATTTCAACAAAATAATGTTGCAGGAATGCTAATCTTATCTGTTTCTAACTACAGAAACAATTTCAGAACAATATGAGATGGTGGGTGTCATGGTTTGATGAAATGACATGGAACGACCCATTATGAAGTAATTATCAACAGTTACTATGTTAATTACAGGTAATTAACTAAGTCACTGTCATCTTTTTCCCTAGAAACAGGGTTTGATTAATGGTTAAAGTAATGATTATTCATTATTATATAATCTAACATTGATCAAATACTAGTATTTATAGGAGCAAAACTGATGGAAGCAAACTTAACATTCATATGTTTTTCTATCTGGCATACGTAGATATGTTGGCGTTGCAATATTATAATATAATATAATTTCTGCTATAGCCGCAGGACTCAAACGCAATGAATGGTCTTCTAAGTTATAATATGCTAACCAAAATGGTTAAACAGCATGTATTCTCTAAAACTGGTTGCTATACTTTACCTGAATAGCAAAGTTTCCAATCCAAGGAGTCCACATCTTGGCGCACGGCCTATACTGTAGCCTACAAAACGCGTCTATATGAATATTATAACCTTTGCCCGCAGATAGTTACAAGAAGCGTAACTTTAGAGTGAGGCGCCTATGCTCACTATAAGCAATCCATGTTAGTTTAATATTTCATAGATCATAGTAGAAGTCCTGTGTAAAGTGAAAGTCAATGCCTTGCCAAAAAGAGAGAGAAAGAATACGCCTGGTAACGCTCTGGGTCTGTTCCTCTGTGATCTCGACTTCTACTCACACCCTCCGCATTTTCAGGACAAGGAAAATTCCAGCCTGCGTTCAGATCAGTGGGAGAAAAAATGATATTAGTATTTTTTTCTTAGCGTAACGTTTGAGGGGCACGACTCCTCCTTGGATTATGTGACGTAGCTCTTTGATATTAATTTGGGGCGCGTGCCTCCTTTGTTTGTATACTGTACTGAATATTTTGGGAGACCATGTGATTAGACTTCTCATATTGTAAAACCAAGCTGGAGAACTTTCATTTTCCCCCCTACACAAGTATACAGAGACAGAATGAAATGAGCGAATTCAGTTGAATGCATAGGATACATGGCTTCAAATATGTTTTCAGTTAGTGTTGTTTGTTACAGTGGATCACTGACAATGACTAACCCACATCTTCATGTCACCCTGTCTCAGGTTGGCATTCATTGTCATGAATCTTGCCCTGGAGGCAGCTCTGCATAGTGGTCACTATAGCTGGCACAGCCACAAAGTCATAAAATCTGATTTTAAACCTAACCCTAACCTTAACCTTAACCACACCTATAACCCTAATGCAGTGGTATTCAAACTTTTTCAGCCGGACATCATTTTTTACACCACAATTTCTGGGGATTTCATTTTTAACAATAATTTCTCGTGACCCCACCCCACCCCAAATCTAATGACACAACCTTATCAGTACAATTCTATTTTTACATCAACAAATAACCTTCAATTCATTACATTTTCAACACTTATCAAAATGAAAAGAAACCAATAAATACATTTACTCAAGAACATTTTATTTGTCAAATTATCTTTCTCAAAAACGTTTGTATATTGTCCCATACAATAATCTGTACTCTTAATTATTTTTTCTTCTTAAAAAAATAATAATTGGCGACCCAACTAGGCCAATTTGTACTTTGCAGTTGGCGCAGCTAGCGGAAATCGCTCAGTTCTGCCTCCAGGGCAAGATTCATGACAATAAACGTCAACCTACATTTCTGTTTTGCCTTTACAGAACCAAATGCTCCACTGTGATTACCATCTATTTTATGAGCTTGTTTGAGATGGGTAGATACAGAATATATACAATGTGTACAAAACATTAAGGGCACTTTCTTAATGTGGAGTTGCACCCCCCTTTGCCCTCAGAACAGCCTCAATTCGTCGGGGCATGGACTCTACAAAGGTATCGAAAGTGTCCCACAGGGATGCTGGCCCACGTTGACTTCAATGCTTCCCACAGTTGTGTCAAATTGGCTGGATGTCCTTTGGGTGTTGGACCATTCTTGATACACACAGGAAACTGTTGAGCATGAAAAACCCAGCAGCGTTGCAGTTCTTGACACACTCAAACCGGTGCACCTGGTTCCACTACCAAAACCCGCTTCAAAGGCACTTAAATCTTTTGTCTTGCCCATTTACCCTCTGAATGGCACACATACACAATCCATGTCTCAAGTCTTAAAAATCCTTCTTTAATCTGTCTCCTCCCCTTCATCTCCACTGATTGAATGGATTTAACAGGTCCATGTCATGGAAAGAGCAGATGTTCGTAATGTTTTGTACACTCATTGTATACTGTAAGTGATAGGCTTTCATATACAACATTCTATGCTCTTTACAGTAAGATGTAGTTTTCAAAATAATGACTAAACAAAATTGTCTGCAGACCTCAATGAAATATAGTAGGATGTAATGTTGGATGAAATGTTTTAGAAAGTAAAACCTCTTATGGAGAGGTTTTGGCTGGTGATTCAGGATACAGGCGTTTCTGGTACACACACCTCAACTTCCTCTTTACAATAATCTTATAGTAAGTCCACTTTAACATAACTTTCCCAGC
The DNA here is from genome assembly GCF_020615455.1 of Coregonus clupeaformis. Taxonomy (NCBI): domain Eukaryota; kingdom Metazoa; phylum Chordata; class Actinopteri; order Salmoniformes; family Salmonidae; genus Coregonus; species Coregonus clupeaformis. Next base: position 2,182,562 of record NC_059211.1, on the reverse strand, counting down.
AGTGTCACACTGGTCGTTTCATCCTTCAGGGAAGGGGGAAGTTGAGGTGTGTGAGCTTTTTCTTTACTTGAGAATGGCAAAAGCCCTGTGTTCTCCAGTCAACCCAACACCATTAAGACTCTAAAAGGAAGTGACAATGTAATTAAATCCATTTCAAGCCTCTCAAAGTTCCTAATTTCCCAGTTCAATAGTAAACTCTGGTTGCTGTGCACACACACACACACACACACACACACACACACACACACACACACACACACACACACACACACAGTCTTGCTCATTTACGTATTAACTTGATTCAACTTCGAGTGTCACCACCCCACCTGCATTTGTCAGGACTCTGTAGTACAGTTTTCACGCTCGTTCATAACTGGTAGTGTGTGGTATTAAGCACTCAAATGAGGAGTGACAATGCATCATCTTGTCCACTCCTGGGCCTGTCCAATGAAATCATTTGTGCTTAGGTGCCAGCTGGATCGAGATGTGTGTGTTATCCATGTTGTTCAGGTGTCAAAAAGACCCAAATGCATAAGATTTCACGCTGTCACATTTTGTTTACTAATCGGAGTTGGACAGAGTGAAAGCCATATGAGATTGGTGCGCTCTAAGTAACCACAACACAACCACTGTTACCATGGTGTCCTCCACTTTATCTGCAGTGGACCCCATCTAACATACACAAACACTAACACAATGAAAGACGAGGAACGCTCATGGGAGGCAGAACCCTTGCTGCTTGTCTCTAAATACAAGGCAGACTCAAACACAAAATAATGACTACAGGCTGGTATAATTGGGTTAGCTGGAAAGTCAATTGCTTTATCTCCTGTTGTAATCATGGACCGACGCCATAATTACAACTATAACTCAGGCTGATTTATTTATAACTGCTAATTGATTGTCTCTGGGTTTCAGTCCCAATTGCACCCTATTCCCTACACAGTGTATTACTTTTTACCAGAGCCCTATGGGCCCTATTCAAATGTAGTGCACTATATAGGAAATAGGATGTAATTTGGGAGGCACCCAGGGATTTAAGCGGGGAGTCTACAGAGTCATGCTTTCGTCCGCGAGCACTTTCAAGCCTAAACCATCACATGCCCCTGCGCTAGTCCTTAACCAAAGCTCACTCCTTGTTAAATTGTTACAAAAAAATATGTCTTGAACTCCAGTAAACGTTGGACACTGTCCATGTGACTCAACGGTACAGATGCCGTTGTTACATTACAAACTGGGATTGGTCAATAATGCCTTTGAGTTGTAGATGTGACGTCAATAATGCCTTTGAGTTGTAGATGTTACAGTATGACCTGTAGCTGTCTAATCCACATCCCGTTTAATGTAAGGCTGACACCTCCAGGCTGAGGTGTTTGGCTAGGGTGTTGGGTTTCTCTTCGGGTTACGTAGTTGACAGTGCCTGGATTACGTAGTTGACTTGGGTTACGGAGTTGATGATGACTGGTTTAAGGAGCTGATTTTGGTTACTTACTGTAGTTGACGGCGTGAGGGATGTGAATGTACACCAGAAGACGTGGGTTATAGGGCCTACGGTCAGCTCAGCTCACCGCAGATGAGTAAACCACCAAATCTTCTCAACCCGTTGGTCTCATCACTGCCCCTTGTGACCACAATCATCATGTCAATACAACCATTTTAAAGATTCCCCAAGGGCCGAAATCTTCCTCCTATCACTTTACAAGGAGGGTGTGTACTTGTGTACGAGGGTGTATCAGCTCCCTGTCAAGGGTGTGTATGAATCAACTTTCCTCACCTTATCAAAGCCTTCGAGCGCCATTCTCTCCACCCTGTCAGGAAGCCAGCCGCCCCTCCTCCACTCCCCACTTCCGAGGCAACAGTGCCAGTCCGTGCAAGTCGGCTTGGTTGTCAAACAGGAACGCTATAGCTACCGTCCAGACTTTGAACAGGAATATTCGAGGAGGACAAGATACTGAGGTGACCCATGGTTCTTGGAATGCGGACGACGCAGAAAGTAGTAATGAGGTCCTTTAACTTTGTTTTATTAATTACAAAGACAAAATGAAAAGCAGCCTTTGATACACTTTGTCACAGTTTAATAAAACATTTTAACACCTGGTCCAAAGTGTTTAGCTAGGTAGCCTGATATCCCATTCTGCAAATGGGGGTAAAAACGATGACATGGACCTCCATTAGAGCAGGGCGATATGGACAAAAATCCATATCACGATAAATTGACTGAATTATCACGATAACGACAAACTAAACAATACATTTATAACATGAATGTGCACCATTTACTTATTTTGTATTACCCTTAAAACTACTACTTTGAATGTTGAAGCTATCAATTATCCAGTTAGAAATAGCGCATATTAGCAGACTTACTGCATTTAACTACACATTCCTCTAGTAAAGGCTTCTTATCTATATTGTCAATCAGTAAAATGTCCTAGATAAATGACCAGAGACATTTCCATAATTTTGCTTTTCAACAATGAAAAGTCTTTCCAATCAATCCAAAATAAACGAGACAAGAAAATAAGGATATTTAAGACATTGGGCCATTTGGGACAGCACGTAGGCCTGTCCAGGAGGGTGCAACCATACAACATATTTCAGATAATTATTTTGCATGTAGAACAGATAGGCTTGTCTGTCATGTAGAATAGCAAATCTTGTCAGTTCAATTTCTAGCCAGTGTGTACAGTAAATAAGGTATAAAGATACATCTACATAAGGCATATTTGTCCTGTCTGCTGTAAGGCAGGCTAATGTTTCCTGTCCAAGTCATAGAATGAAGGGAAATGACAGGAAATGACAGGAAAAGACAGGAAACCACAATTTATTCTACAGAATGGGAGCCTTCCTCTCTTTCTATTCACACACACACACACATTTAGACCCTAGCTGCGGTGTACGATGGTGTCGATGCTCTCCTGGATCTCAGCCATCTTCTTCAGCACCTGGTTCACCTTCGCCTCGTCAAACTCCAGACACACAAAGTCTGAGTCCTGGAAGAAAACGAGAACGGCAAAGAGGAAAAGGGATGGGGGAAGGAAGGAATGAAGGAGAAGGGAAATGTAAAATGTTATTAAGACCAAGACAACAGGCAGTAGAGCCTACTTCATGGATGATGGTTTGAGGGCTGTAGCTCAACTGACGTGACATCAGAAACATCGTGAACCTTAACTGCAGAAGGAGCAGTTCACAACAAGTCCTATTTTAAGGTCCGGCCTCTCAGCCACATAAAGTGGGAGCAAAGGTCAGATTAGGAAACGCCTATAAACATCCACTGAGTGACATCATAGAGCTGTAAGAACTAGACTTTGTTTTGCAGTGGTGCTAAAGATGGGACCTGAGATCTAAGCCAGTTTGTGACCTCCGTTGAGCCTTTTGAAAGCTTATTCAACACTTTGTGCTACAGGAAGAGGTGTGTGGGAAAAAGGGGTCAGAAATTGAACAGAAAGAGGAAGCTAGGACCAGGATGTGGTCTAGACACACTCAGTTAGGAACACCTTGTTCTTTCTCTTTCCAACGGACAACAAACTAAAAAGGACTAATGGAAATAAACATTCATGAATAAGCCATTATAAATGCTTCTACATTATTTTTTTATAAAGGTTTATAAATGATGAAACTCATTTGTAAATAGTTTATTAACGCTTATTCAAGAGTTCTTTTCAACATGATACCAAGAAAATAACACAGTGGACAAAGATGAATGATTTCAGAAGATTGTTGTAAGTGCGGTAAGATGACCTAGAGGTACATGTAGCAACACTTACTGACAAAATAAAAGGCAACAGTTGCCCACTTTGCCTGTAGCACAGTCATTTGAGTTTTCCCCATTTATAACAGTGCCCCTTGAAACTCTCACTTTCGTTCTCTCTTACCCTCTTCTGAGGCATTTCAAAAATAGCCTCCAATATCCCTAGTGAGAATGTGACCTTTAACCAGCGTGCCATCAAAGAGAGATGACGACAGGAACAGGGGATAAGGAGAAATGAGGGAAAAGGAGGAGAAGACCTCTAAAAAAAACAGTTGACTGTCCAAGGGCATCCATACCCCTTGGAGAGCTACTTTTGAATCTTAACATGATGTTATGTGGCATCATGTTTAACACAATGGTCAGTTAGGACTAGAATAAATATAGAAGCTGATCACAGAACAGTGAAGTAAAGTCAGGAGAGCAACTATAGCACCTGCCCTTAAAGGAAAACTCCACCCAAAAAAAAACTATATTTTGGTATGTTTCATTAGTCTATTGTTGATATAGTCCCAAAATGGTTTTGCATGTCCCCAATCAAGTTTTCAAAATATATAACAACATATAAATACATCATACCGGCTGTATTTCTGTATTTTGAAAGTTATACATCTTGAAAAGTTGAACGCTGACATGCAAAACATTTTGGGATATTTGAGTCTGAGTATATTTTCAAATGAGTCGCAGTGTACACAGACCATGTGCAGACCGGGTGATTAGCTTATCTACTCCTCAATTTCTATGATGTGTAGCGTCTTCATTACATGCCACTGAAAAATGAATGAACGTCCCTTGGTGGCCGCAATAGGACACGAGCCCCTCCATCTGTCCATGTCATTGTTAGTCTGATTGTTCCCGAGAGTGGACATCACCACACAATGGCCCTATCACCTCTCTTAAAGAACCGTTGCCTGGTTACTGGCTACCGCTGCCCTATTTCTTTCCACCGTCGTTTGTTTGTTTGAAGCGTGTCTGTTGCCCGGGACGATTCAGTGTTCATTTCGGTTGGCGAGAGAGAAGACCCTCTTGAACTTGTCTGTCCACCTCAGCTTAATGGAATGCCAGGCGCATTGTTCAAACTGTCACTCAAGTCTATAAAACACAAACATTGTGGCTTAGTGATTAGGACTTGATAGATCAAGTTAAGATGAAGTTACACTGTGTAATGTTGCATAGGCTGAATGAACACTAAACGCCCTGAACACCTATAATAATTTACTTTTATTAGGCTGCAAAACAGTTACTGTATAAGTGCTCCACATTAGCTTTAATACCATCAATTTACTGTTCACCAACTTGTTTAGCCTACTAAATTTTCAACTAAGTACCGTATGAGGCACACCTCAATCCTAATCTTCCTCTACTCTCAGGTGAAAATAGGTAGTAAATTCACCATAGTGACAGCAACTGAATTTATCAATAACTCCTCTCATACAACAGCACAGTAGAGACTTCAACTAAGTGGTGTCTTGTCTTCAAGGGCGTGCTGCTCCGCTGGCCTCATTTTCAGTACCAGGGGAGTGGCAGACTGTCACAGATCTGAGGGAAATGGGAGCCCCATTGCCATTGGCAATGAAGCTGGCCAGCCCCAACTGCCTCAGACACCAGAGCGACTGCTTACACCAGTAGCACCGGCAGCTGACATCACCTGTACACGTTCTCAAATGTGCTTGACCCCCACAGTGACCCACATCCACACAGTGCCACATGCCCATTCGGCTGGACATGACAAAACACAGGTAACCAGGGGTGTATATTCATTAGCGCACAAAGTAGCAAACGTTTTGCAACAAAAACAGGCGTTTCTTATTGGAAAAATTCAGGTAGGTCCTGTTTGGTTACTAGTGAAGACATTCCTTAAACTGTATGTTGAATGATACAAGTGTTTATTCTGTTTGGTTAAGTATGTGCTGTTATGCTAGCCAGGTGTGGAGGGAAAAATGCATTGAGAAAGAACTACGTTGCAGACCATCGATGCACTCTAAAAGTGTTTTTAAGTTCTCTTTGAGGGAGCATTAACAGTATGCATGTGTTTATGTTTAGCCTACACACTGCTAACAGCAAAATAAACGGAATGATATGCTATATAGGCCTACACAGCATACCTGGCACAATTAACCGAGAATGGTTTGCTAACGGGCGACTGTAAAATGTGTAATACAAAAGGACACATAGAAGACACTGAATACAAACTGTAATTTTAGACCCACTACAGGTCAGACAGGTCAACCGAAAGACAACTATAAGCCTATCCAATCTATCTTTCATCACCATTGTGTGCATAACCAGTAACCACCAATCACTCCTTAGGTCTGAATACAGTAGTTTCACAAGTTGGGCTGCGTCTCAAGTCATGGCAATCTATTCCATTTAGTGCACTACTTTTGAGGGCCATAGGCTCTGATCAAAAGTAGTGCACTATATAGGGAATACAGTGCCATTTGGGATGCACACAAGAGTTAGAATGCTGACTCACTGTTGCTACACCCATTCCTCTCTTCAGTATTGAGGCACCTGAGAACCGGATCTGTCATCATATATTAGAGATCTAATTGAATACACTCAATAGGCCACGCCCAGGATCGCACGGCACGCTAATGCATTTGTTTACTGGAAAAACAATAACAAGACATGAGATGATGAGAGAGCTAGCCAAAATAGAGCCGGGGCTTATCGTGAGATATGATACCCCAACCTGGTCTCAGAGCATTTCGTATTATTCTGTATGTAAAACCGATACACTAAATTTGGTATGGTATGTAGTCATTTGTGGATGTCCATCAACCATTTAATATGATATGTTACGAATTACAATTCGTATTATGTAACAAATTTGAAAACGTACAATATGTTACAAATTTGCAAACATACAATATGTTAAGAATTTGCAAAACGTATGATATGTTACGAATTCTAGCAAGGTGGCGAACATTAGCTAGCTGACTAACGTTAGCTAGGCTAGGGTTAAGTTTAGGAGTTAGGTTAAAGGGTAAGGGTTAATGTTAGGGTTAGGGGAAGGGTTAGCTAACATGCTAAGTAGTTGCAAAGTAGCTAAAAAGTAGTAAGTAGTTGAAAAATTGCTAATTTGCTAAAATGCTAAAGTTGTCTGTGACCTTTGACTTGTTAGACGTTCACGTTTTACGCCCAACCTTAAGTAATCATCTGTCTTATGTAACCATACCAAACGTAACATATACTAATTTGAGTGGGCTGGCTTTACATTTACTATGTTACATCTAGTCTATGAGACCAGGCTGGATACCCTGGGAATACAAGTGTGCTCCCGTTACTGTTATCGAGAGACAACAAACGGAAGAATGATGGGAGAGAAGACAACCGGAAAATTGTCATTTAAGACTTCACTGTGCAGTCCTCTGAGAAATCTCCTGTGTGGAGAGAAGAATTGGTCATGCCTTCTGTGTTTGCCATTGATTGACATATAGGTAAACACATTGACATGTAAGAACAGTAATAAGCCAGCATACTGAGACAATAGGACAGGGAGATAATGTGTAATAAGCAATCACCCTCCTCTACTTTCAATGTCTTTTGACTCTCCACCCTCCAATTAAAGACACCTAATGTTACATGCCAGCTATCATCTATAGGCAGGAATTGGAATGCCTCATACCTATCATATTTCTTCACTTTCCTAACTCTTGAATTGGCACACACACAGAACAAACCTTCCCTTTTGACACTTTGGTCAAAAACAATTTGGTCATAGGGATTCAATCAACATTCTTTCTGCCTGACGGCTGATATCGTTAGTGCATTATGTCTTTGACTTCACAAGGTAAAGGAGGTTGGGTTGGGTCGCTGTGGGTAAAGACACTGCCTAACAACAGAGACAAACAACCCAAGCCTGTTTTGTAAATCATCAAACGTCAGACTGGGAGCTCCTCTCGACTCCACGGATCACTGGTGCAAAGCACTGTCTGTCAAATGTAATGCACTTACAGTAGTCAAATGTAATGCACTTACAGTAGTCTCCCGAGTGGCGCAGTGGTCTAAGGCACTGCATCGCTGTGCCACTAGAGATCCTGGTTCGAATCCAGGCTCTGTCGTAGCCGGCCGTGACCGGGAGACCAATGGGGCAGCGCACTATTCGCCCCAGCGTCGTCTAGGGTAGGGGAGGGAATGGCCGGCAGGGATGTAGCTCAGTTGGTAGAGCATGGCGTTTGCAACGCCAGGGTTGTGGGTTCGATTCCCACGGGGGTATAAAAAAATTAAAGAATGTAAGTCGCTCTGGATAAGAGCGTCTGCTAAATGACGTAAATGTAGGAGAACTAAGGCTTAGGCTGTCATGCAGATGAAAAGTCAAGAGCAACAACTGGATGGCCTTGGTTAATGGTGTCCAGTAGGACAAAACGTTTTACAATGGGAAAAACAAATACGTGTTCTTATTGGACGAGATCCTGTAGCACCTCCATTTTGAAATGTTTCATAACATTTCGTGCCTACAGAAGAGGAACATGTGCTATATGAAATGTAAGAATGTGGAAACTACACCCTCATACATTACCCACATAGTATGTGGGTAATGTCCAGCCTACCGGACATAGGCTGGACATGTTCCGCTTTTTTAGCCACATAATCACTGGGCAAATGATTGTGAACTGTTACAGAACCAATTTGGTTCTGTAGACTCGTGCAACTGTTTGTTTTACAGATGTGACCTTGTTAATCTTACTGCACACAGACTACCAATGGTCCATTGGCCTCTAGCTTGCATGCTGTAATTGTGCTACTAGATTACAAAGTGAAGTTATTGATTTACCACATGTTATTGTAAGACAGTCTCTCCCACTGCCAAATAAAAATAAAAATGTCAACAGACCACTTCTATTCACCCTAGTAAAAATGATGTCTTCATAAATCGGCTTTGAATCTGCTTTAGTATCCATGAAAAGGCACAATGGCTGTGGTTACAGCAAGGATGTGATTGGGTCAGATTAGAATATCTTTTTGATCCCAGATAAAAGCTGAAGCTCCATTGGGAACGGAGCAGACACCACCCAGCCCATTATTAGGCTATACCAAGTTTATTTAATATGTGGGAGCGGAAGCTATACTCCATTTTAGCTCAAGTCTACAGGGAGCTTCCGATTCAGAGTAAATAGGCCTGTGTGTTGAATGAAAATGGGCCACTCCGGTCTATTAGAAGATGAGACATGCAAAAGGAACAAGAAGCCATTTTGAAATATTGTCTTGATTGTATTCTGTATATTTCATATATTTTTTCCTGTTAAATTAGGTCATTTCTGGGCAATATTTCTGGGGGAGCCCTTTTGGCTCAAGAGCACCCTCAGAAGCAAAAGTTCTGTATAGCCTTTTCAAGCAGTTGACTCTAGAGAGTCAAGACTATAGAAGCATTAGCAGGACAAACTAACCCACCAACCAACCAACCATAGGATGGATGTAGCTCAGTCATGCAGATAAGAAGACGTCCAACAGCTGGAATAGAGCCAGTTTGGTGCTTTGGCCGTTGGTGATTAAGATGAGGAAAGGGGCGGGGCAAGCTGATCCTAGGGCTGTTGCGGTGACCGTATTCGGTCACAAGTCATGAAGGCAGTCAAATTCCACATGACCGTTTAGTCACGGTAATTAGGCTTCTCCAAGCTCTGATGCTGTTGCTGCTCATTAGTAGCCTACCAAACGTGCTAACTGCCTGGTACTCAGCACTCTATTGTCCCTCTAATCACTCTGACATCAATGCAAATGTATTCGAAAATCTAATCAAACACTTCATGAGAGCCCATGAGCTCATGTTGCGCAACATTTCTATAGGCTACGCAATTGCGGGAGAAAACAGAGTGATGGCCGTTAATAAAAAGAGGATCCCATCAGCTTTCTATAGGCTAGGCCTACTATATTTATTTCTCAACTTTCCTAATATTAAGCACATTGCTTATATTTACAACAGGCATATAGCCTACCTGGCTGGCATGAAAACAAACCACGGGGAAAAGCGTCCTCCATTCGCTATTTAAGTGCATTTCCCGCTGCCCCTTTTTCGATACAGATGCATAATAATGGTCCATTCTAAATCAAAACAAATGTCAAACATATTGTGTAGTATATGTAAAGACAAGATTAAATCAAGAATAGTCTGATGGGTGAAAATATTAGCCTATCACTTGTGAATTATATATTATCACTTGTGAATGATGTCCAGCATAAGAAACAATACCTTTGTTTTGCGACTTGTTCGAATCATAGTCGCACACCTCATGTAGCCTAGCCCATAGGCCTATAATAAGGTTTGTATCACAGCTAAAATGGCCAAATAACTTCTTAAAATTAAGCACATTAATCTGCTTTACAAGGGGTGTAGAGCCTAACTGGCATACATAAGCAACACGTGAGTTTCAAGTTTGGGGAAGATAACTTTCACCATAAAAATGCACCTTTATAATAAAAGCATTACATGTATAATTGCATTTGCGGTCACTTTTGATAATAGTGTTTTCCGCTAATGGAACATTTGCGCTTATAGCCTACTACCATGTGCGCATTGCTGCGCTTATAATGTGAAGAAATAGCCTAATAGTTTATCAACATTTTAAGCTAAACGTTCTGATATGTTGCGTCAGCCACATTGCATAAAAAAATGTTTTTTGATGCTAGTGGTTGTATTAATTTGGGATCTATCGCATCCCACAACTGTCCCAGACTATGTTTGGAATATTTATTTCTCGCACAGAATAGGTCGACTTTTGTACTATGGGGGATAGTAGATTGACATAGGCTAGTCCTTTTGCTGTTCGTTAGGCCTACTCATCTTGTTGGCTGACGAAAAGTATGTGGACAGTTCTTCCAATATCTTCAATATGCACCTCGGAATTGGATAAGGACGCGCGCAGTTGCATCCCGGATGTGTCTGTCTTCACTTGTAGCCTGTGAGAAAGACCCGATCACGTGACGGAGAGCGGTGTGAAGAAAAACGCTTTGGATTGCGCAGCACACTCAGGGAGAAGGGCACAACGCAGCACTAAAGTTACATTAATAACTCTAAATTATGCATATAGGAGTACCTATTTCTTTGTTAACCGCTCAACACAGAATAGTGCGCACTCCCTAAAATTGTTTGGAGAAAATATTTATATTCTATTCAGCTTTGTTCAATTGTATTCTTCTTACTATAAAATAATGCGATGGAATTATAAGCAAATCTTGTCTGCTAAATGAACTAGTGTAGCCCACAGCCATTTGGCATAGCCACATCAGGACACCTCAGAGTATGCTATTATTTTCTTCTGAAATAGACTACATTTTATTCATATCATGCTTCATTAGACCTAAAATAAAAAATTGTATTTATTGTGAAGGTGTAGGCTATATTACATGGATTTATTAGACTTTTTTAAAATGGCTTGTAGGCTGTGTGTGGAAGCCAGGAAATGCTAAATGTGTTTATGTTAATTAACGATCAATTACCGTGAGACCGACATTTATTTGCTCGACAATCACCGGCTGACGAAATTCCGTGACCGCCACAGCCCTAGCTGATCCCAGACCTGTAACCTCCGTGGTGGTGGCTTCAGCTGGGGTCTGTCAGTTGACTTGGTGTGTGTCCCAAATGGCACCCTATTCCCTCTGGTCAAAAGTAATGCCCTATAGGGAATAGGGTGCCATTTGGGACGCACCCTTCAAAATACTTTCCCCCTCTCAGACGCTCTATGGATTATCCACGTGGACATCTGGGCCGCGGCGTCCATAGCGACATTAATATTTTTCCTTCTTCAACAGTACCAGTCAAAGTTTAGACACACCTACTCATTCAAGGATTTTTTTTTATTTTGTACTATTTTCTACATTGTAGAATAATAGTGAAGACATCAAAACTATGAAATAACACATATGGAATCATGTAGTAACCAAAAAAGTGTTAAACAAATCAAAATATACTTTATATTCTTCAAAGTAGCCACCCTTTGCCTTGATGACAGCTTTGCACACTCTTGGCATTCTCTCAACCAACAGTTTTTCCAACAGTCTTGAAGGAGTTCCCACATATGCTGAGCACTTGTTGGCTGCTTTTCCTTCACTCTGCGGTCCAACTCATCCCAAACCATCTCAACTGGGTTGAGGTCAGGTGATTGTGGAGGCCAGGTCATCTGATGCAGCACTCCATCACTCTCCTTAGTCAAATAGCCATTACACAGCTGTGTTTTGGGTCATTGTCCTGTTGAAAAACAAATTATAGTCCCACTAAGCGCAAACCAGATGGGATTGCGTATCGCTGCAGAATGCTGTGGTAGACATGCTGGTTAAGTATGCCTTGAATTTAAATAATCACAGTGTCACCAGCAAAGCACCCCCACACCTCCTCCTCCATGCTTTACGGTTGGAAATACACATGCAGATATCATCCGTTCACCTACTCTGCGTCTCACAAGGACACGGCGGTTGGAACCAAAAATCTCAAATTTGGACAGATTTCCACCGGTCGAATGTCCATTGCTCGTGTCTCTTGGCACAAGCAAGTCTCTTCTTATTGGTGTCCTTTAGTTGTGGTTTCTTTGCAGCAATTCAACCATGAAGGCCTGATTCACGCAGTCTCCTCTGAACAGTTGATGTTGAGGTGTGTCTGTTACTTGAATTCTGTGAAGCATTTATTTGGGCTGCAATCTGAGCCATTAACTCTAATGAACTTATCCTCTGCAGCAGAGGTAACTCTGGGTCTTCCTTTACTGTGGCGGTCCTCATGAGAGCCAGCACTTGATAGTTTCTGCGACTGCACTTGAAGAAACTTTCAAAGTTCTTGAAATTTTCCGGATTGACTGACCTTCATGTCTTAAAGTAATGATGGACTGTTGTTTCTCTTTGCTTATTTGAGCGGTTCTTGCCATAATATGGACTTGGTCTTTTACCAAATAGGGCCATCTTCTGTATACCACCCCTACCTTATCACAACACAACTGATTGGCTCAAACGCATTAAGGAAATAAATTCCACAAATTAACAAGGCACACCTGTTCATTTAAATGAATTCCAGGTGACTACCTCATGAAGCTGGTTGAGAGAATGCCAAGAATGTGCAAAGCTGTCATCAGGGCAAAGGGTGGCTACTTTGAAGAATCTCAAATATAAAATATATTTTGATTTGTTTAACACTTTTCTGGTTACTACATGATTCCATGTGTTATTTCATAGTGTTGATGTCTTCACCATTATTCTACAATGTAGGAAATAGTACAAATAAAGAAAAACCATGGAACAAGTAGGTGTGTCCAAAACTTTTGACTGGTACTGTATGACCAAACCAAAGCCAATCAACATTTTGGCATCATTTTATATATAGCTTATAGATACATAGGTTACAGATGGGCCTAAGTCATTTAACCCATTCAAGTCGTAGAGATTAAATTAAATGAAATCCCACAGCATCCTAACCTAAAGCATTTAGAATTATCTTGATATGGGAGTATGAGCCTATAGACCGGTTACCTTTACTGGCTATAAAATACTTTTAATGGTAGGGACAAAAAATATATGGATTCATTGACATGGATGATGTAGATTACAACACAGTGCACTATAAAAAGTATGAGAATCAATCATGGATATAATAATCAACTAAATATAGTGTGGTGGTTGAAAGAAAAAGCTGTAGTAGGGGCAGAAAAAGCTCTACACTTACAATGTAATTTTCTTTTACAAATTGATACAATAATCATTTTCCCTGGGACTGATCTGCCTACTGGACACTGCAATGTAGTCTCACTGACTGTAGTACTAGCTCTACTCGTCTTCACATTCTAACAATGTTTTACCTTACATTAGGGCAATTCCACAGTAACAGTGATGCTGCGACACACAAACCGTCATTCTAGTAGCCCTTGTGCACAGAGTTTTATGGTTTGTTTAACTTAGCAATCATTGGTTTTTGTTTGACATACATTTTAAAGTCAAAAATCTGAGTCTCAGCATCACTGTTACCAGGGAATTTTCCATTACCATGTTTTGGACCATTGTCTTCTGACACTCCTACGCAACGCTTGTCTGTCAACCGACCAGCAGGCGATATTGTTGCATTGTGTATCTGGCGTAAGACAATGCTTTTATCACCCATAATTGTGAAATGTTTTTTTCCTGGAACTCTCCCTGCTACTAATACCTAGAAGAGAAGACACTGTAGTGTCACCAGCTAATACCAGACTAAAGGGATTGAAGCTAGAGCCAAGTCGCCATCTCAGCAGAGCCACAGAGATGCCAACTCTCCACAACAACGCTGGCCGATAACATGATAGAGGCCAGGGAAAAACAAAAAAAGGCACACACAGGGCTAGTCTTTTGGCCTGACCAAATGAACACCACTTTTGCAACAACAACAAAAAATGTGTGCCATTAAAAAGCCATACCAGGATGCTTTGATGTATTGTGATAAAAGGGGTTACAGTGATACTATTGAAATTCCAGTATAGTCCCAAACCCTCAATTATGGATGCGACCCAAAAGGCACTCTATTCCCTATATAGTGCACTACTTTGACCAGGGCTCATAGGGTCAAAAATAGTGCACTATATAGGGAATACATAGGGAATGGGGTGTCATTTGGGACACAGCTATGTGTTAGGTTGAGGACTAACAGGTGAGAGGCAGACTAGTATATGTAGCGCTGGTACAGACACAAAAATGTGGAACTATGACAAAGTAATAAATATACTGCTAAAGCAGGAAAGAGGAAGGTGAGAAGAAAATCCCTGATGTGTTCTGAACGACGTGCTCTACAGCTTCCATATAGTTTGCATAGTCCTACATTATATTGACATTACATTTCCTAGAGGTTCAACTATGCATGACTCGGTGGCCCGGGTGGGTGGAGATTTCAATTTAGGACTAATTAGATAGTTTAAAATCAAAATGTGCAAACTCCGCCCACCTGGGGCCCATTAAGGAACAAGTCCGGATGAGAAATCCTGTTGATTTCCATAAGTTACTATGTCTGAAAGCACAATTGGGGAATCAAAACATATAACTTTGGTCAGGTAGCCATGTAATGTGCTTGTACAGTCAGTGTGACTGGTATTTTAGAGTGTGGGCCTCTTCCCCCCCTTTCCCTTGTCACCTCTCCAGCCCTGCCCAGTTCCAGCTCCACCAGGGCCACGGGACTGCTGGTGGCCCCCCCTCTGCTGGCCGAGGTCTGGAGGTCCACCCTCCAGGTGAGGCCCTTCAGGCCAGGCTCCCAGCGGCTCTGGCCCAGCAGGCTCTCCATCACCCGGGCCCGGTGGCTTTTCCAGAACCGGGAGAGGGCGGCCGCCTGCTCGGCGCTCACACCCCCCGTGCCCTGCTTCCTGGTCTGGGCAGTCAGGTAGGCTTCCAGCTGGGCCTGGTCCATGTTAGCAGTGGCGATGGACTGAGAGGGGGAGAATCAAAGATTTGTTAGTCTAACAAAGAGGTTGACGTTTTTCCAGTTGTATTATCTTGTTCTGGTCAAGATAGAAATGTAGAAACAATGTCACCTCCACACCAAGGACATTGGAGGGAAATATGTGTTTACACAAGTGTTCTAGTGCTGCCATCTAGTGAAAGGTAAATCTCAGCCTGTAGGGCAGACAAACTCATTGAAAACCACTGTTGTCAACATGAATGAATCCAAACACCCTATCCTAGCAATTTATTTACAAGGCCTTTTGTTTAGTATAGTACAAATTAAATTAACTGATTGAGCTGAAAGGTTTGTTTTAGTAAGATTTTACAGACAGCAAATAAAGACAATAGAGAAACAGGTATCAAGCATATGGGCTGCAGGACTAGGTTGAGCATTTGAAACATGCAACTGTTTGCTACCTATAGCCTATCCCTATAGTCACGTAGCTAGTTACATTTCTCAAATCAATCAACACAAGAGGACTCAGCTTAGAATGATGTCAAAATGCAGAAGTTGACAGTACCTTTAAAAGACCTTTCATCTTTTCATGCATCGCGCGAAACTCCTCCTGCGTTAAGTCTGGATAAAGCTCATTTTTCAAAAGTTCCTCTGTTATTTCAGCATTATTATAATACACTATTTGTGCTATTCCATTCAGCAAACCGTTCAAAGATTTCGCTGTTTCGACATCCGCCATGTTCCAGTCCCACAAGTCACGTTACTCCTGTCATGTGTATATCCGCTCATTGGTTTGATTGGCCTACATATCCAAGAACCCCGCCCAAACTAAACAGAACAGAAACAAAATAACTACAATAGCCTAATGGAAGTATGTTAATTGTTGTACAGTCTCAAAATCAGTCTTATATGTTTATTTATTCACATCAATAGTAAAGTGGGGAAGTCCTGAAATGAGAGAACGAAAAACATATTAGCATCACGGTACAAATTGTGTCACTGCACGTGTTTGCTACATTTTGTGTAGCTAAATGCATTCTTGTTGTGTACGTACGATATAAATTAGGCTTAAGACAATTGCATTAGGCTAGTCCTAAGTATACACTACTGTACTATTACACAATTAATATATGGCAGCTTTTACCTGCATCTCCCATCCAGAACTAACCCATTTAAATGAATGATATATAGTAATTGATTCTTGAAGAATATAAGTTATAAATGCCTCATGAGTTTAGTTCAATACACACACTAATATTCCATGCAATAAATTGGCTACTTTCGGTTTCATTTCTTCAATCTTCAGCCTCCCAGCCTTATGCCCTACCAGGATAATAACCGGAAAACACTCACTAGAATGACACAGAATAGGCACAACAAGAAAGCTGCAACAACAGATCTACAGTATTTCATAAATAAGGTACTGTGGAAGTATGTATGTATGTATGTGTGTGTGTGTGTGTGTGTGTGTGTGTGTGTGTGTGTGCGCGTGTGTATGTGTATGTGCGCGCGTGTGTATTCATGGAAACAGGCACCTCAGGTTGTTTTCTCCATTTGGCATCGCATCTGTAACATCAAACACCTATTATTGTACAGTTTGTGAATTACAATATCAGCCAGTACTAACAATAATCTTAACAAATGACAAAATATTTTTTTGTGTTTGAATATAAACAGAGGTTCACAAGCTACTGACCTCAACTTCTTAAACTCAGATCATAAACTACTATGAAGTTTGAGAGCAGCATTACATGCAGAACACAGGAGGTTGGTGGCACCTTAATTGAGGAGGACAGGCTCGTGGTAATGGCTGGAGCGGAATTAATGGAATGGTATCAAATACGTTAAACAAATGGTTTCCAGGTATTTGATGCCATTCCATTCGCTCCGTTCTGGCCATTATTATGAGCCGTCCTCCCCTGAGCAGCCTCCTGTGATGCAGAATGAGGTTAGAATAGGTTGAGCTTTGTGGCTCAGAGAATGAGGATGGTAGAGTGGTTCGGTTGTATTAGGTCGTTATAGGTTGTGGCAGGATCAGGAAAGAAAGGTATTTGGCTTCAGTCCATTCAATCCAGTAGGGTACAACGTTGTGGAACTCTCACATAGAAATACAATATAGATACAAAAGCATGTGGACACCCCTTCAAATAAGTGGATTCGGCTATTTCAGCCACACACGTTTCTGACAGGTGTATCGAGCACACAGCCATGCATTCTCCATAGACAAACATTGACAGTAGAATGACTTTCAACATGGCACCGTCATAGGATGCCACCTTTCCAACAAGTCAGTTTGTCAAATTTCTGCCCTACTAGAGCTGCCCCGGTCAACTGTAAGTGCTGTTATTGTGAAGTGGAAACGTCTAGGAGCAACAACGGCTCAGCTGAGAAGTGGTAGGCCACACAAGCTCACAGAACGGGACCGCCAAGTGATGAAGAGCGTAGCGCGTAAAAGTCGTCTGTCCTCGGTTGCAACACTCACTACCGAGTTCCAAACTACCTCTGGAAGCAACGTCAGCACAAGAACTGTTCGTCGGGAGCTTCATAAAAAAATGTTCCATGGCCGAGCAGCCGCACAGTAACCTAGAGTGTGGAGGCTGTTATAGCAGCACAGGGGGGACCAACTCCATATTAATACCCATGAATTTGGAATGAGATGTTCGGAAAGTATTCAGACCCCTTGACTTTTTCCCAATTTTGTTACGTTACAGCCTTGTTCTATGACGCTACAAGCTTGGCACATCTGTATTTGGGGAGTTTCTCCCATTCTTCTCTGCAGATCCTCTCAAGCTCTGTCAGGTTGGATGGGGAGCGTCACTGCACAGCTATTTTCAGGTCTCTCCAGAGATGTTCGATCGGGTTCAAGTCCGGGCTCTGGCTGGGCAACTCAAGGACATTCAGAGACTTGTCCCGAAGCCACTCATGCGTTGTCTTGGCTGTGTGTTTAGGGTTGTTGTCCTGTTGGAAGGTGAACCTTCGCCCCAGTCTGAGGTCCTGAGTGCTCTGGAGCAGGTTTTCATCAAGGATCTCTCTGTACTTTGCTCCGTTAATCTTTCCCTCGATCCTGACTAGTCTCCCAGTCCCTGCCGCTGAAAAACATCCTCACAGCTTGCTGCGGCCACCACCATGCTTCCCCGTAGGGATGGTGCCACGTTTCCTCCAGATGTGACGCTTGGCATTCAGGCCAAAGAGTTCAATATTGGTTTAATCAGACCAGAGAAACTTGTTTCTCATGGTCTGAGAGTCCTTTAGGTGCCTTTTGGCAAACTCCAAGCGGGCTGTCATGTGCCTTTTACTGAGGAGTGGCTTCCGTCTGGCCACTCTACCATAAAGGCCTGTTGGTGCAGTGCTGCAGAGATTGTTGTCCATCTGGAAGGTTCTCCCATCTCCACAGAGGAACTCTGGAGCTCTGTCAGAGTGACCATCGCGTTCTTGGTCACCTCCCTGACCAAGGCCCTTCTCCCCTGATTGCTTAGTTTGGCCAGGCAGCCAGCTCTGTAGTATTTTTTTTTATTTAACCTTTTATTTAACTAGGCAAGTCAGTTAAGAACAAATTCTTATTTACAATGTTTACAGTAGTAGTATGCTAAACATGTTGTTTTCCTCTCTCTCCTCCTTCCTCTCTCTCCTCCCTCCTATCATTTCAGGTGTAACGATGGCTAACATTAAAACATTAAATGAAATGGGACACCTCAACTCGTCTGGCTTTGGTAGGCCTTGGCCCAGGCATGGGCTTTACCTGCTCCACTGGTTCTCCCATAAATACGTCACATTCGACAACAACGGTGACCTACGGGCGCTGTACAATCCCAAAAGGAAGGAGTTTGGCTTCCATCGCTTCGACAACCGACCCGAGTGTCACGGTAACTGTGACCAACTGCTCCCCAACCAGAACTTTCCGTACTATGAGGTGGGCAACCTGAATGCCCCAGGGGCAGATGACCTGCCTGCAGACGTTAGGCAGAACTACAAAGCGACACCAAGATAACAGCAATATGGACCGTATCATCATCAGTCTTCACCCTGGCTCGGTGTTGGATAAAGTCTATGTGACCCAACACGAGGATGTGAGGACCTTTGATCGCCAGAAAACATATCGGATCAGTAGGGGTTTGGTCAGGCTCGTCCGTAATCTGGAGCTGGAGGAGCTGCTAAGGCAAGCTGGGTACCTGGTGCCCAGGACATTATGTCAGTCTCAAGCGGCAAGAGACTCCAGCTCGAAGCCACACCATCGTTTATCAACCAGCTGTCAGCCAACCTGACCGGGTCAACATCAAGAGGCCCTCTGCCATGAGTCCCAGGCCAACACCATCAAGGGAGTCTGTGATTGACATGCCACTTGACTCAATGCCTCATGAGAGCAAAGGAAACATGCGGACACAGAGTCATGTGTCTGTCAGTATCCCCGAGAGCAGAGACTCCCTATACGCCTCGGCGGGAGAGGCGATGCTGTGTCATTCTGTAGACTGGGCCAAAGAGAGTCAAAAGAGTTGTACTACTTCCTCTCACAGGAGGAATGGGGAAAATAACCGTGGACATAATTTATTACAGTGCTCCTGTAAGTAGGTCTACATTGCAATACTATTGTAATTACTCATTATTGTTACACTGTACCTACAGCAGTGACCCCAACCCTAAGTTACCTTTTAAACAATTATTTAAATAAAGTTATTTTTTAATTAAAAATTATTTATTTCAACAAACAATCACTTCTTAATATGCGCAGATTTCTTATAGATTATAATCAACCTCTATACTTCTAGTCTAGATGAAACCACAATACAGCCCAACGGCAGCCCAGTTACCTTGTTTGGAACAGAATACAGAACCTGTTCCTGGTTTGGAACAGAATACAGAACCAGTTCCTGGTTTGGAACAGAATACAGAACCTGTTCCTGGTTTGGAACAGAATACAGAACCAGTTCCTGGTTTGGAACAGAATACAGAACCAGTTCCTGGTTTGGAACAGAATACAGAAACTGTTCCTGGTTTGGAACAGGTTTGGAAAATAATAAGCTACATCGGATGTAAATGTAACAACTCACAAATTCATAGATGGAGCTCTTGCAAAGACTGACAGCCCAGGAGATTGACATGATAGTGTGTTCCAACCAGGACTCCAACCCGGGTCCGTAGACTGTCAGTCCATCACCCAAACAGTTGGGCTAGACCAATAGGTCCAAACCTCTTCTCGAAATCACTTTGATATGTTGAAGGTATACATGGTTTGTTTACAAAGACTCAAATGACATAAAAATATAGAAGCATGGAGTAATACAACCTTACATTTTAGATGAAGCTCTTCGATAGGTGTATCCATGTCAAATGATATACTCTAGTAAATGATATGTTACTAGTTCAGTGAAATGTCTGCACAACCTTTTTGTCACTTTGGGTTATCCTTGCCTAAATCTTTTTTTGTAGGCCTTAGAATGCCCATTAAAATATAATTGTATTTTAAAGTATTATTTATTTAAATCCTAAGGGGCCTGCCTTGTCTCCAATAAGATTTCCCCAGCTAGACCTTTAGGATGCCCATGGATGAGAAAAATTTGTAAAATAAGTGAATTTGTTCCATATGATTTATAGGCTTAATCTGATGTATTCAAGTTGATTTTTTATTACTATTTTACATTAAATAGAATATTTGTTATGTATCTACTGTCTATGAATTTCTACTGTCTATGAATTTCAGGGTGGTTACATTGCTCCAGCCCTATCCCTCAGATGTTGTCACGATCGTCTAGTAGCGAAGTAGACCAAGGCGCAGCGTTGAAAGCAAACATATTTATTTTATCAAGATCACACGATCAAAACAACGAAACGTGACGTCCTTGGTTACAAAAACAAACCAACACGGAACAAGAAACCACAACACAAAGTGAAAAGACCGATAGTTAAATATGGCTCCCAATCAGAGACAACCAGCTGTCACTCGTTGCCTCTGATTGGGAGTCACTCAGCCCAACATAGAAAATCAAACATAGAATACACACCCTGGCTCAACATAACATTGTCCCCAGAACCAGGGCGTGACAGTACCCCCCCCTAAAGGCGCGGACTCCGACCGCGCCAACTAAATCCCACAGGGGAGGGACCGGGTGGGCACTCCGCCTTGGCGGCGGATCCGGCTCCGGGCCTGATCCCCACTCCCTCTCCAACCCCCCAAAGTACCCCTGGTCCGGTCTGGCCCCGCTGGCCGGAGCCGGACTGACGATACGCACGCCTGGCTTGGTGCGTGGAGCAGGAATGGACCGGACTGGGCTGGCGACGCGCACCCCAGACTTGGTGCGGAGAGCAGGAACGGGCCGGACAGGGCTGACGAAACGCACCACAGACTTGGTGCGGAGAGCAGGCACGGGCCGTGCCGGACTGATGACACACACCACTGGCTTGGTGCGGGGAGCTTGGATGGGCCGGACTGGGCTGGCGACGCACCCCGTAGGCTTGGTGCGTGGAGCAGGAACTGGCCGGGCTGGGCTGGCGACGCACACCGTAGGCTTGGTGCGGAGAGCAGGAACGGGCCGGACAGGGCTGACGAAACGCACCACAGAATTGGTGCGGAGAGCAGGCACGGGCCGTGCCGGACTGATGACGCACACCACTGGCTTGGTGCGGGGAGCTTGGATGGGCCGGACTGGGCTGGCGACGCACCCCGTAGGCTTGGTGCGTGGAGCAGGGACAGGCCGGGCTGGGCTGGCGACGCGCACCGTACACTTGGTGCGAGGGGCTGGAACAGGCCGGACCGTACTGGGGACACACACCACTGGCTCTACCTCGGGATCTGGAACGGGCCGGACCGGACTGGTAACACACCCCAGTACCTCTCGCCGTGCCTCTACATCCTCCATCCCCTCTTCGACCAG
Organism: Coregonus clupeaformis; assembly: GCF_020615455.1. Taxonomy (NCBI): domain Eukaryota; kingdom Metazoa; phylum Chordata; class Actinopteri; order Salmoniformes; family Salmonidae; genus Coregonus; species Coregonus clupeaformis. The sequence goes on along the minus strand of NC_059211.1, from coordinate 2,160,613 downwards.
TGGCCCCCGTAACCTGGCGGCCTCCTCTGGCAACCCGCTGGGCCGCTCTATCGCGGCCTCCTGCTGGTCCGACGTCGTGAGCCCCCCCCTAAAAATGTTCTGGGGGTCTCTCCTCCCCGTGGGCCAGGCCTCCATCGTTCTTGCCAGACTCTCACCCCACTGCTCCAAAGTCCAACCTCTCTCCTCTTCTCTTGGCTTGGCCCAGTCGAGACTCCTACTCAACTGCTCCCAAGTCCATCCTCTCTCTTCTTCACGCTGCTTGGTCCTGTTATGGTGGTTTCTTCTGTCACGATCGTCTAGTAGCGAAGTAGACCAAGGCGCAGCGTTGAAAGCAAACATATTTATTTTATCAAGATCACACGATCAAAACAACGAAACGTGACGTCCTTGGTTACAAAAACAAACCAACACGGAACAAGAAACCACAACACAAAGTGAAAAGACCGATAGTTAAATATGGCTCCCAATCAGAGACAACCAGCTGTCACTCGTTGCCTCTGATTGGGAGTCACTCAGCCCAACATAGAAAATCAAACATAGAATACACACCCTGGCTCAACATAACATTGTCCCCAGAACCAGGGCGTGACAGATGTTTACCAAAAACAGTGGCGGGGTACCACTTTGTTATTAATTGAACTGCAGATTGACCTTTAATAATCGTAATTCTCTTTCAATAATGCATCTGTACATAGTTGATTTTCTGTAAAACCAAGGCCAATAGTTTATAATTTCCCACAGTGTGTCACGCCCTGGCTCTGGGGACTCTTAAAGGTTGAGCCAGGGTGTGGATTTTTCTATGTTTAGTTTTTCTATGTTTTCGTTCTAGATCGTTTAGATCTATGTTGGCCAGGGTGGTTCCCAATCAGAGGCAGCTGTAGCTCGTTGTCTCTGATTGGGGTCCATACTTAGGCAGCCTGTGTTGCACTAGTATTTGTGGGATCTTGATCCGTAGAGGTTTGTGTTGCTGTAACCTCAGGACTTCACGTATCGTTTGTTGTGTTTGTCGTTAAGTACGTTGAATAAAGTATGTACGCTTATCACGCTGCGCCTTGGTCCGTGTCTTCAGTCGACGATCGTGACACAGTGTTGTAACAGCTCTGTTCTAATTGGTTAAACAGCTTATTGTTTAGATTCAACTGACTAAGGGCTCTATTCAATTTGTATTGCGGAAGTTCAGTGTGACAGCATGATAGAAATTATAAGGCAAATTTCAGCTGAGACTGCGCATTCACGGTAAACGCTGCATATGTCGTCTCAATCGGAACTTACCTTTACATTTCTATCTTGCAATCTGTAACGCTTCAGCGATACAGATTGAATATAGCCCTACAGTAAGTTCCAATAAAAAGCTGCAAAAAAGTAAGGCCATCTTTAGCCGCAAACTGATACCACACCTTAAAGTTAAAACGTTTGTGAAAGTAGAAAGAGATGATTAAAGTGGTTTTACAAGCGGGTAACTGGTACAATGGGTCTGGTATGGATATGGGTCTGATCAATATCTCAATAGCGGTAAATTTAGTGATAAGGCTGAGGTGTGTTTGACAGGCAGAGTACCAGATTTTTGGCATTGATATGTTGGTGGTGGGAAGGCTGAAGGCACAACCACTGTTAAAACTATAAAACACACTCCCTTTCCTCTTACAAGGAAATGAAACTAAGACCTCATACTATACCGTATAGGCCTACCAATGTAGGATCTTAATTTGATCACTCTTTTGTTGCTGGTAATTATCCTGCACAGCAGGGAATTCAAACTTGTAGTGTATTTGAGTTTTAAAAGGCTTCTAAAGTTAGAAATTTGGACTTTGATTTCAGAATTGATTTGCCCTGACGAAAAATTTATCAACCTCCCCAAAAAATGCATTAATTATAATCCAAATCATAATTCAACTTTCCTGTTGCTGTAGTATTATTTTCCTGCTGTAGCAAACTGGATCAAATTAAGATCCTACATCTGTATGTGGCTGTTACAATGGATGCACAATACATTCCATGGTGTTGTCAGTGCACCTTGGACCTCTTTATACCCCAGTAGTCAGGCAGTTACACTTAATAGCAAGTCATAAACCTGGAGGGAAAGATATTGTAGGGTAAATAAGGTGTGGCTATTTCAATACTCCCTTTATTCAGGAAATCAGTCAGTCAGTCAAGCAGGTGTTGTGGACATCACTGTAGCAGGGGGTGGAAAAGTAGGGACAATCACCATCCAATATGGGGACTATACGTTTTATGTGGATGTTACTCCTCTCAGGCTCTCTATGTGTTCATGTTGTCAGGGGCATCCCCATCGGTGAGTACAGTTTGTTTGTGGCTGCATTTTGAAGATTGGTATGATATCAATATGGTACATGGTTTGGGGCATACTGTATACAGTAGATCAATATACAGTGGGGAAAAAAGTATTTAGTCAGCCACCAATTGTGCAAGTTCTCCCACTTAAAAAGATGAGAGAGGCCTGTAATTTTAATCATAGGTACATGTCAACTATGACAGACAAAATGAGAAAAGAAAATCCAGAAAATCACATTGTAGGATTTTTAATGAATTTATTTGCAAATTATGGTGGAAAATAAGTATTTGGTCAATAACAAAAGTTTCTCAATCCTTTGTTATATACCCTTTGTAAGCAATGACACAGGTCAAACGTTTTATGTAAGTCTTCACAAGGTTTTCACACACTGTTGCTGGTATTTTGGCCCATTCCTCCATGCAGATCTCCTCTAGAGCAGTGATGTTTTGGGGCTCTCGCTGGGCAACACAGACTTTCAACTCCCTCCAAAGATTTTCTATGGGGTTGAGATCTGGAGACTGGCTAGGCCACTCCAGGACCTTGAAATGCTTCTTACGAAGCCACTCCTTCGTTGCCCGGGCGGTGTGTTTGGGATCATTGTCATGCTGAAAGACCCAGCCACGTTTCATCTTCAATGCCCTTGCTGATGGAAGGAGGTTTTCACTCAAAATCTCACGATACATGGCCCCATTCATTCTTTCCTTTACACGGATCAGTCGTCCTGGTCCCTTTGCAGAAAAACAGCCCCAAAGCATGATGTTTCCACCCCCATGCTTCACAGTAGGTATGGTGTTCTTTGGATGCAACTCAGCATTCTTTGTCCTCCAAAAACGACAAGTTGAGTTTTTACCAAAAAGTTATATTTTGGTTTCATCGGACCATATGACATTCTACCAATTCTCTTCTGGATCATCCAAATGCACTCTAGCAAACTTCAAACGGGCCTGGACATGTACTGGCTTAAGCAGGGGGACACGTCTGGCACTGCAGGATTTGAGTCCCTGGCGGCGTAGTGTGTTACTGATGGTAGGCTTTGTTACTTTGGTCCCAGCTCTCTGCAGGTCATTCACTAGGTCCCCCCGTGTGGTTGTGGGATTTTTGCTCACCGTTCTTGTGATCATTTTGACCCCACGGGGTGAGATCTTGTGTGGAGCCCCAGATCGAGGGAGATTATCAGTGGTCTTGTATGTCTTCCATTTCCTAATAATTGCTCCCACAGTTGATTTCTTCAAACCAAGCTGCTTACCTATTGCAGATTCAGTCTTCCCAGCCTGGTGCAGGTCTACAATTTTGTTTCTGGTGTCCTTTGACAGCTCTTTGGTCTTGGCCATAGTGGAGTTTGGAGTGTGACTGTTTGAGGTTGTGGACAGGTGTCTTTTATACTGATAACAAGTTCAAACAGGTGCCATTAATACAGGTAACGAGTGGAGGACAGAGGAGCCTCTTAAAGAAGAAGTTACAGGTCTGTGAGAGCCAGAAATCTTTCTTGTTTGTAGGTGACCAAATACTTATTTTCCACCATAATTTGCAAATAAATTCATAAAAAATCCTACAATGTGATTTTCTGGAGAAAAAAATTCTCAATTTGTCTGTCATAGTTGACGTGCACCTATGATGAAAATTACAGGCCTCTCTCATCTTTTTAAGTGGGAGAACTTGCACAATTGGTGGCTGACTAAATACTTTTTTCCCCCACTGTAAAACTGTTAAGATCAATTATAAATGTTAGTCGGTAATTGATTTGCCTTTGTATTTTTATTATTATTATGTATTTTTGACACTTCATTTAGACATTAGTAAACAGAGGTGGAGACAGGCAAGTTGGAGTAACAGTAGAAAGGGTGAATGCGGGGAATGAACCGTAGGGAGACGCAAATATGTGGCTGGAGCCGGGAGCGTTGCAATTAGACCTTCATGACGCATATATTTTTGTTACCTAACTACAGTGGCGATTTTAGCATGTAAATCTTGGTGGGGCAAATTCCAAAAACATTTCTTAGATGCATGCCAGCAAAGCCACTACACAATACAAAACAACACCAAAACAATACATTAATTGCGCTATAACGGTGAAAAACGGTGCCCACAAACTGTTAGGGCCTATATAAAGCTGTCCCAACAGCAGAGTCCCAACAGCAGTGCCAACACATTACCACTGCTACACCTGGCTATCAGCGGAGCCTTGTCTGCCAACGAAACAGTTCATTCAGCCTCATTTATTGCCTTTCAAAAAAACATAGCTGATATGGCTGACTTGCATAAACAAATGTGGTATCTACTGACAATTGAGATGTACAAACTATGGCATAAGGGGACGACAAGCGGATAAGAGACAGTCCGTAATTTCGATTAAGACATTCATGAGCGAGCTAGGACGGACATAGTCAATATAACTATTTGTTCAGCACTTTTGAAATGTACAGCGACAGAATTCAGAACATGGGCCGTTCTTACAGTATTCTCCCTGTACACCAAGTCAGAACCATAGGATAAATAAAGGGGGCATATAATCAGACAATAAAAGCTCTTACAATATTCAATGATTACATTTCTCTAAAACAGGCTATAGGCTACATGTGCACCATCAAGTCAGAACAGTAGGGTAAGTTATGAGGGGGAAAGGGACCAAATTATTATGGTGAGGCACATGGGCTACTAACAGCTTACTACACAACATACACTTAGCATTACTTTCTTAGCTACAGTATACATATCTCCCTGGCATATTACATCATTTATGAAGCAGTATACAATACATTTTTGGCTCACCTTGTTGTGCTGTGCTCACTTGAACAGGAAGGTGGTGCGGCAATCCTTCTGGGAAAATTTTGTCATCAAACTTTGGCATCAAAGTCTGGCATTCTCTGGATTTATGGTGCTTTCAAGACAACTGGGAACTCTGAAAAAAACAAGGCCGAATCATGACGTCAGTGATCTTCAGGTCGGAGCTCTAGAAAGAGGTCTGAGTTCCCGACTTGGAATTCCGACTTGAATGACCGTTAAAAACGTATTTTCCCAGTCGGAGCTCGTTTTTTTCAGAGTTCCCAGTTGTCTTGAACTCACTGAAGTCTGAGATTTTCCAGTTCCGAGTTTCCAGTTGTTTTGAACGCGGCAGAAGTCATGCTGGATTGACAGCATAGCCAATGTTTTCAACCTTTTCTGGCCCATGGTGTTGAATTTTTATCATTTTAAGCTTGGAAAAGAGACCCTTAAACCCAGACATGGACCACACACCCACTCCACTGAATAGCAGGCTAGTAATAGCTTTGCAATGCTTACAGTTAGCCACTGATTCCTTCCAAACCACTCATTGTTGAATTTGTGATTTCCAAATTGTTGTGTAATGTTTATGTCCAATGGCCGATGAGCACCGATACGTTTTATCTATAATTTCTCTTCATATGACAAGGATTTGCCAGTAGATTGTTGACGTGATTCATGATGATGACTGCTTGTCTAGTTTGCTAGCTAAGATTTTGAAAGTATGATGTTGACATGATCAGTCCAATCAAATCTACAGTAGATATAACGTGATTTGACATGATTTTATACATACATACATTTACATACATTTAAGTCATTTAGCAGACGCTCTTATCCAGAGCGACTTACCTGTGGCCAATGACCTTGAGCCTTTTTGAATGGGCACTTCTAATGTAAGTCTATGGCAGCACCCAAGGGGCTTGAATTTTCGAGCTCTCCCCGTAGATTGTGTGGTAATAAAGTGTCCCCATGAGTGACAGAACACTGAGCCAATCACGGCACAACTAGAGAACATTACCAGCCCCTACGCTCCGTATTTTCCGCTGGCTGCCCCACCACCACAGAAAGCACTGAGCTAGGCTGAAACACCTGCATTAAGTAGCTGCCTTACTCAAAAAAGCAAAAAAGAGACCATGTTTGTATGCGGTTTTATTAACTCTATGATAATTATTTTATTTTTTTTTACATTGTTTGCAAACTGATATGTGACACGTATTAATGCAAAACAGGCAATACAGGAGATATTGACACAACTCAAATAGAATTCACCAGAATTCTGATTAGAGATTGTCATTTGCTATTTCATGATGCTAAAGATCCACATAAACAATACCATGTTTCCCATAATGTTTATTTCTAGGTACCTCATCAGTGGACTGTGCTAAAGGGTCAGCCGTGACACTGGGACCTGTGGATGAGGAATATATGGGTAAACTAATCATCAATGCAGTCATTCATTGCAGTCATCCATGCCATATCCATTCAAGTATTATATTTGTTCATGAGTCACCAAACCAATTTGTCTTACCATTTGTCTTACCGGTATTTCTGTTAATAAAGGATTACACAGGAGAAGAGAAAGATGGCTGGATCAGGGGAAAAATTAGATTTATAGAATGGGTTCAGTCTTTTTTTGTAACAACCTTTGTTACAATATATTGACTCTAATAGGGGGAAACATTCAGCAACATTCAATAAGAATTGCTGGTACTATACATCACCAAAATGAATATTTGCCTCCCCCTGATGCTACAACAGGTGAAGTGGAAGTCCTCAATGAGATCCCTGTGGGTAATACCTTGAGGCTTGTGGCGTATGCCTTTCCAGACCACATCAACTTTCTCGAGTTAGTCTACACCCCTGGGAGTACAAATGCAACAGTCCGTACCAAGATGGCACTGGATGCAGATCTGTTACCACAGGTGAGATGGTTATGGTTGCTCAACAACTTCTAGCTCTGGTCCAGGGTGTTAGTGCGCGTTCCTCAACTAAACTCCTATAGTAGAGGAATGCGCAGTAACACCCTGGATCAGAGCTATACAACGTTATTCATAGTCTAGCATGGTTCACTTTCGGTGCAAAGGGTTCTTTAACTTTACATTTATCCCCCCCTCTCTTGTAGACTGGCGGGCAACTTTGGTATTCTGTTATGTGTGTGAATGGCGAGGTAAGTAAAATTGAAAGATTATAAACTACAATGGTTAATATATCTTTGTATGCTGTATATGATGGATTGTAACAATATATTGTATTGTATGAGAAGTGCATTCTGCTGACATAACTGTTATCTCTTCAGCTAGAAAATAAACGAAAACTTATCCTCACCGACGTAAATGACAACGCTCCAATATTTGAGCAAAAGGTGTACATGGAAACGATATCTGAGGTAAGGCTACATCAGTCTACAGTAGATGAGTTGGCAAAAACATAATACTCCTATCCTACACATTGCAATACAATGGAGAGAATAAGCCCCTACGGGTTGTTTACGTGGTTAACCACCATGTGATTTGTCCCTCCAGATTCAGGCAGTGAATACTGAGGTGATCAGAGTGAAAGCTGTGGATGCCGACATCAGCATAAACAACAACAGAATTACATACCGCATATTGGTGAGTCACACCTGGGCCTGTATTCACCAAGCGTCTCAGAGCAGGAGTGCTGATATAGGATCAGTTTAGTCTTTTAGATAATAATGAATAAGAAGGGAGACCTGATCCTAGATCAGCACTCCTACTCTGAGATGCTTGATACATACAGGTCCTGGTCTATACTTTGTATAAGTGTAACAGCAGTGGTTCTGTGACCACACTTGAGTTGCATTGGCTCCCTTGACATAGAGGGATGGACAGGAGACTCGGGTTCGAATCCTTTTGGCCACATAGATTACTCACAAACGACATGATTAATATGTCACATTCACCAAAGTAAACATCTAGTCTAAACTGTCCATACAACTGTCTTACAAAAATATATACAGCTACAATGTAGGTCTATAATCTATAGCAGGTATTAGATAACTATGACTGAATAGACTTATCTGATTCTTCCTCTGATACTGTTCCACAATGACTTGGCTGAGATGGGATAATCTCATAGTCTTCCACCTTATTTAAGGCCCCAGCACCCGCTGACTTTGAGGTCCGCAACGATGGGGCTGTAATGCTGAAGAGACCTCTGAACTACAACATCGCCCAAAACTACAACTTTAAAGTTGAGGCTCGGGTAGGTGACCTCACCATATCACACCCTACCCCATTGGTCCATAAATGGATATCCATGTTTATCTATTAATAATGCTTCTGGGATTCTTCCTTTTAGGATAATGGTGATCGCTTCGACACAGCAACCGTTCTTCTTGAGATTACGGACTTTGATAATCTGAATCCCTATTTCAATCACAGCCTTTACCAGGCTACCATACAGGAAGACCAAGTGAGTGTCATCATACCCATCAGACTACAAAATGTAATCTATGTCTCCTTAAAGCTACTGTGTTGCCATGGTTGTGAGGTCTATTCAATACATAATCTCCTCTTTAGACGGGGCCTTTCCTCACCATCGAGCCAGAGGCCATAAAAGCACAAGATGGAGACACTGGCATCAATGTGGCTATAGTCTACAGCATCAGTTCAGGTAATCTACCGGAGGCTTTTATCACAGGCTTGGACTACAACTCCCATCAGCCTTAGGAAAACAAATTGATATGAAACAAGTACACTATATATACATAAGTATGTGGACACCCCTTCAAATTGGTGGATTTGGCTATTTCAGCCACACCTGTGTATAAACTCAAGCACACAGCCATGCAATCTCCATAGACAAACATTGGCAGTAGAATGGCCTTACTGAAGAGCTCAGTGACTTTCAACGTGGCACCGTCATAGGATACAAACTTTCCAACAAGTCAGTTCTTCAAATTTCTGCCCTGCTAGAGCTGCCCCGGTCAACTGTAAGTGCTGTTATTGTGAAGTGGAAACGTCTAGGAGCAACAACGACTCAGCCGAGAAGTGGTAGGCCACACAAGCTCACAGAACGGGACTGTCTATGGAAGCAACGTCAGCACAAGAACTGTTAGTCGGGAGCTTCATGAAATGGGTTTCCATGGCCGAGCAGATGCACACAAGCCTAAGATCACCATGCGCAATGCCAAGCGTCGGCTGGAGTGGTGTAATGCTCGCCGCCATTGGACTCTGGAGCAGTGGAAACATGTTCTCTGGAGTGATGAATCACGCTTCACCATCTGGCAGTCTGATGGACGAATCTGGGTTTGGCGGATGCCAGGAGAACGCTACCTGACCCAATGCATATTGCCAACTGTAAAGTTCGGTGGAGGAGGAATAATGGTCTGGGGCTGTTTTTCATGGTTCGGGCTAGGCCCCTTAGTTCCAGTGAAGGGAAATCTTAATGCTAGACGATTCTGTGCTTCCAACTTTGTGGCAACAATTTGGGGAAGGCACTTTCCTGTTTCAGCATGACAATGCCCCTGTGCACAAAGCGAGGTCCATACAGAAATGTGTTTGGTTCTGTTTACTTTGTGGTGAAATGTTGAAGTGAAATGTTGTTGTGTGACTTTACCTCAGTATCGCCAAGCAAGTTTCTGAGTAACTTCAACATCGACGCAAACAGTGGAGTCATCTCCGTGGTGACTGGGCTGGACAGAGAGGAGATACCCACAGTCACTGTCAATATCAAGGTATAGGGAATTGTAGCTATAGCATTCTAGCGTTTTACGACTATTCTGAATAAGGACAATCTTACTTCTCTCAGTTCATTCTCACTGTAGATTTACTCACTCACAATCACAAGTGTCTTTAAGAAAGTTAAAATGGTATAGTCATTAAGAGGGCTGGGTACCGTTGCATACATTCCAAGTTATGGATGTCAGATATCAACGTCTATCACTTCCTTCCAGGCATCTCAGCAGGATGACAGCCTAAAGACTGCTGATGCTTTGGTGTCTGTTACAATCGAGGACGTCAATGACAACGCTCCAGAGTTTGACAAAGCCAGCTACTCTGTCGCACTATTGGAGAACTCTCTAAAAGACACAGTTGTTTTCAGAGTCACAGTCACTGACCTGGACAAGGTAGGAACGGTGGCCTAGAGGTTCATTACACATACAAAAAAATGGGTGATGGGTTTACACAAAAAGAGATGTATTTCACTACTCAAGCTAGGATGCGATGTCAATAAGTTGTGTCTGTTTCTACATGAACCAAATCATTTGTCACACTAAAACGTTGTTTTTTCCCCAATTGGACATGAAACCATTTTGTGTTTGCCTCAGGGTGGATTTGTGGGAACGTTGCGGATCCTTCCGGAGACTGAGCCTTTCTCCATACGTTTGGATGGAACTGTCATAGTGAAGAGTTCAGCTGACCTGGACAGGGAGACTGTTGGAAACTTCCTCTTTCAGGTCAGACACTCTGAAACATAGCAGTACTTAGACCTACAACTTGTATCCATTTAGCAGCAGACATAATCACAATAACTTATAAATCAGCAAGGAACCTGTAAATATGTCTAAAAAGGTGCAAACTCCAAGTCTAATGGCACTTGGCAGTGCCCTGTACCATCTAATAAAACGTACACTGCACATAATATCTTATCAAGAGGTCTGTCAAAATGGGCAGTGCACACATCAGTTGATATGCTGTTGAACACCTTCCCATGTCTTCCCTACATCCAATATCAAGATTGAAGCACGGGAAAACGACCCACCTAACCACATTGTGTTGGCGGATGTGAACGTCACCCTCCTGGATGAGAATGACAACAGTCCTCAATTTAAGAGCTCCAGGTACGAGGGCAAAGTCTTCAAGAACCAAACGGTGGGGATGTTGGTTACCCAGGTAAGATAGTTTCTAACCTTTAACCTCAATTCGTCACTGTGTTTGTCAAAGTGTTTTGTCAGAGGCATTTACGATGTGGGAAACACATGATAGCCTCTTCATCAGCTGATGTCACCATACATATCCATAGTAACACGATTGTAAACAGAAAACAATGGTATTGCATTGTCACCACATGCATTTTATGCTATGTGTTTGGTAGGTTGAAGCAGCAGACCTGGATTCTGGTGTTAATGGACAGGTCAAGTACTCAATAGAGTTTGGGAACCTGGAAGGATATTTCTCCGTCGATGAAAACACAGGCGAGATAAAGCTGGAAAAAAACATTCCTCTGGAGGAGAACAAGGTCCTTCAGTTCTCTCTCTATGTGACAGCAAGAGATGGTGAGTCTAGATACAGTCTCTGTATACAGAGCTGGAATGTACTGTCATTTAAACAATACTTTTGTGGAGCGCATTGTAGTGTGGAATTCATCTGAACGTAAAGTTGAGAAGATATGTGAAAGAACACAAGCAACTCAAGCAAACATACCATAGACTAGTCATCATAGTATATATACACTGTAGACTAGAAGAATATGAGAAGAATAGTGTATATCTACGGGAGGCTAGTCAGTCAACAGCTGGAGATTTGGTTATGGGTTCCCCAAAAAATAGCAGCCCAAAGTGACTGTGGATGTTCTCCTCCTGTCCTGTAGGGGGCATTATATCTCGTTCCTCCGCGGTGCTGGTGGAGATCCAGGCACCTGGAGATTCCAAACCCCAGTTCCTCTTGAACACCTACCATGGGAGCATAGAGGAAGAGAGGGTTCCAGGGGTGGTGATTGTCAAGGTGAACTTCCCCAGATCCACTCAATTCTACTTCATCTGAAAAAACAACCAGATCGATCCAATAACATTTTTGTCACCCCATATACAGGTGACTTTCCTAGCAGTAACTCCAGTAGTTCCCGTGACGCTTCAGGTCCTGACAGACGTCGACAAGTTCGCCATTGACTCCAAAGGCGTTTTCACCTCTAAGGTCAAACTAGACTATGAGACCCAAAGCAACTACTCAGTCCAGATCGCAATCTCAGATGGCACTAGCAGCGATGAGGCAACTGTCGTGGTGGAAGTGATTGACATCAATGACAACAGCCCCGTGTTTGGCGCCAGCTCTGTGACACACCCGGTCCCAGAGGATACGGAGGTAGGGGCCAACCTCACTGCCATGACCGCCACGGACGCGGACGACGGCTTCAACAGGGAGCTCCGCTATGCCCTCCGGGGAGGCGAGGGGAAATTCGCTATCGACCCCAAAATGGGGATGGTGTCCCTGGCTGGGGCGCTGGACAGAGAAACCAAAGCAGAGTTCAGCCTGGAGGTGGTGGCTCAGGACCAAGGTCGTCCAGCTCTCTCTGCTACCGCTACCCTGCTCATTCAAGTATCTGACATCAACGACAACATTCCAAGTTTCTCCAAGACGGAATATGAGGTTGAGGTCTTAGAAACAGAGTCTGTAGGAACGACACTGGTCACCCTGGCAGCGGTGGACCTTGACGAAGGCACAAACGGTGCAGTGACCTATAGTATATTTCAGCAAGACCCTCCCTCGACCGTGGCGTTCTTCCAGTTGGACTCTTCCACTGGGGTACTGCGGCTGGCTCAGGCCTTGGACTATGGAGCAGTGAAGGTGTACAACCTAATGGTACAGGCTGCAGATGGGGGGACACCATCCCTCGTTGGGAATGGATCAGTGGTGGTGAGGGTGAAAGATGTGAACAACAACCCGCCCCAGTTCAGCGCAGAGCGCTACGATGTCGCCGTCTCTGAGAACCTGGCCAGCGGAGCGGCTATCGTGACCCTGGAGGTCACCGACGAGGATGAGGTCAGAGAAATGAGACTGTCAATCATCATGAGATCAATTATATTTCGTTATGATGTAAACAATATCTATGACATTACTATCTACATTGAGATCAGTGATATATCTGCACGATATGAAGAATATTGACTACGGTATATCGATTACGGGATATCGATGACGATATATCAATGACTATATATCAATGACGTATATATATATATCGATGACAATATATAATGGCGATATATAATGGTGTATATCATGACGATATCAACAATCTGAAAATATTTCAATACATCCATCCCACTAATACATTTCTGACTAACGTTGGAATGATAAGCTGACACGCACCATTAACATATCTCTGTGTTATCCTTTTAGGGTGGATTCTCGAATGGTCACTTCATATTTACCAGTGATACCTTCAACATAAACAAACAAGGTGTTGTGTCCCTGAAGAATGATGTCACCTTGGACAGAGAGACGAAGGATAACTATGTTTTACAGGTATAATACATCATGTCAATCAACCATATGCTTTAGCTGCATTTCTCATAAGGTCTACACCCAAATATAGGCCCCAATAACAGTTAGGTGTACTTCCATAAATGTAATCCATGTAGAGGAGGGAAACTTTTTCATATCTTAATGATGGGCAAGGACACAACTGGAGGAGAATCTATCTCTTCCTATCATCCTTACCTCAACTCTACCCCACCTAGACACCTAAGTAAACATTGTCTTTGCTCATGTTGTTATGTCATATAGGTGATAAAATTGACGATGTGGATAGGCAAATGCAGGCTGGTAATTTGACTTAAGATGCTCAGTGAGACCATGAAGGTCAACAACGTTACGCGTTGGAGTCAAGAATATCAACAATGTTACATGTTAAAGTGTCAACTACGTTACCTGTTAAAATCTTACCCCTCTCACTGTGTTCAGGTGGTGGCGGTGGACAAAGATGGCCTGAACGCCACAGCCCAGCTCAACATCACCGTTCTAGACTACAATGACAACATCCCCCAGTTCCCTACTCTTCCAGACCCCATCCCTGTCCCTGAGGGGGAGTACTCTGACAAGTCTCCAGGAGAGGTGTACCATATCCTGGCCACTGACTCAGATCTCAGCTCCAACGGAGAAGTCACCATCTCTATCTCCTCATCCACCACGCTCTTTCGCTTCAGGGAGGTGAGTCAAACCGAATAATGAAGCTTCTGGTAAACCTTCTTTACATGATACATTTTATTAGATGAGAATTTGGATCTAGGGTACCAGGTTGTCAATCATTTTGATTAAGAAATGACCAAACACAAAAAAAGCAGATGCTTTTGATGACCTCATCATTGGCAAACCATGTTTCTTCTAAGGACATTTCATCTCAGCATACAAGCTTAATCATGATCAGTGTTCTTAGGGTAACACTGTGTATTTACACTAGTGTGTCTTGTGTTGAAGGATGGGATGCTACTGGTTGTGGGTCCTCTGGATCGGGAGACCAACGACATCTATGAGCTGGTCATTGTGGCCACTGACAAGGGGACACCACAGAGACAGGTACTATATACAAAACACAGTAGCCTAATTCATAGGAATACTTCACCCTGAAATCAGTAAATGGTCTAAAGTGGATATGTGTCCATATTAGATGGTGCTGATCTTTCCCATTCATTCATTTCACAATACCGTACCAATACCATTCTGTACCTCAAACCATACCAGTACCATATCATAACACCATATACCACAATACCATAACACACAATAGCAAAGTTCTGTGCAGCCTGCCTTCTTACACAAAGTTGGTTTCAACGATTCCAACCCCACTTCACCAGAACATGACCAGCATCAGAGTGAGTGTGACAGATGTGAATGACAACACGCCAGTGTTCAGTGCCGATACGTACACTAAGAGCATCCTGGTGAAGGACGCCAAGGTGGGGGACGTGCTGTTGACCCTCTTTGCCACAGACAAGGACATGGGCCTGAACGCACTGATCACCTACAGGTTAGCCATGCACTGCTGTCCAACTCACACACACCTCTGTTGTACTTTCTACTCCCAGTTGTAGAGCCGATACTGTAGAGCTGAGTTTCAAGTCCACTTTAAGGAATAGAATCGGCCTAAATGGATCCTTAACGATGAAGAAATTGTCTGTTTTTGCTCTGAGTTATGCGTCAAATGCTTCTCCTCTGGCTATCTAGTTTATCCTCAGGCACCTCCCCTCGCTTGGCCCTGAATGGTAGCACAGGAGAGGTGACTGTGGCCTCTGACCTTTCTGATGTCACAGAGGACACACTGCTTGAACTCACTGCAATGGCAAAGGACAGCGGACTGCCTCCTCTGAACTCCACAGGTCAGGGATCGAGCATCACAAGTGGGCTTGTGTTTGTCTGTGTGTTTTTGTGACGTTGAGTTAGAGTGTATTATATCGTATGTTAGTCTGAATAATGATGGATGCTAAATCTGTGTGTGTGTTCTCTTTTTCCCCCTCATAGCCAATGTCCAGGTCCTCCTGATGACTGTCAGCCTTGGAGTGGACGTGGCCTTTGAGAGCTCCTCCTACAACTTCAGCGTTCCGGAGAATGAACTAAAAGGGATACTCGTGGGGACAGTGAAGGCAACCCCAGGGAGCCCCGTGTTTGTGGTCAAATACGTCCTGACCACGCACACAGACCTGTTCTCCATCGATGCCCTGGGAGCCCTCACCACCAGAGAGAAGCTGGACAAGGAGACTGAGGAGTGGTACATCCTGGAGGTGGAGGCAGTGGACTCCAGGACTCCCCCTACTTCTGCCGTCGCAATGGTATGACCCATCCTGGTACCTGGCGACCAGATTTAGATGAAGTTCTGGAGGTGTTGCTTAGATTAAAAGATATCATCATATGGAGGAACAGATTTAGAACCACAAGTAACCTTTCGTCCCTCACTCTCTTCCCTCACTCTTCCTCTCAGGTCAGGGTGCAGGTGGAAGATGTGAACGAGGCCCCAGAGTTCAAGGAAGAGACTTATAAAGCCAAGATCTTCAGCATTGCCCCATACAAATACCCTGTGGTCCAAGTTCAGGTAAGGGATGCAAAAGTGAACAGCGGGATAACCACTACATCCCTGGTGCCATGTCAAAGTTGACATAAGTTCTCTCATCCAGCTCCTCCAGCTCCTCCATCCTGACCCCCCACTCTTCTCCCCTCTCCCCAGGCCACAGACCCAGATAGTGGTGACAGCGGGCGTCTGGAGTACAGTCTGACGGAGCCCAGCTCGTCCTTTGACGTGGACCATTCCACGGGCCAGGTGTATGTGGTGTCAGCGGTGGGATTAGAAGGAAAGACAACCGCCCTCCTGGTGAAGGCCACAGATCCTAAAGGACTCCATGCTACAACCATGGTGGCGGTGAGTGGTGACAACAGTGTACTGTTCATATGGTAACACATGACCTGACTCACTTGCAACAGTAGATACAGTATGCTGCTCTATTCTGCCCCCAGGTGGACGTGCAGGGAAGTGCCAGTAGTGATTTCGTAGTCATCTCCCTCAATCAGGCCACCAATGTTGTGGAGAAGAAGGTCCCTGAGATGGAAGAGTAAGATATTAGAACTGAAATCAATGTTTTTGGACCACACAATATGGACCACACAAAGTGTGTCCTTTCCTTGGTGGGGCTGTTAGAGTGGGTCCTACTGCCCACTTTCAATGCTCTTTATCTCTCTTCCTCCGTCGTTCTCTATCTCTCTCGTTCTCTGTCTCTAAGGTCTTTAGGGCGAGTTCTGGGCTGGACCATGAAGGTGGTAGGGATTTCCAGCACTAGCAGAGGCGCTGTTGCGTCCCGGGAAACTGGGAGCGCCGCCAAGACGTTCGTTAGCTTCATTGCCGCGGACGGCGGGGAAGTCATCCCTGCCGAAGACGTCAAAAAGTAAGACCAATGTGTTGTTGAAAATCACTTCATCCACAACAAATTAGCCCATCCTATAGTTAGGAAATCAAAGCCATTGTTGATTAAAGTTTAACTTTGAGGGTGGTGGGTCTGGGGTTGGTCTCATTAAGGGAATTTTAGTGCAACATTCTGAAGTAGGTGACATAGACATACAATGACGATGCAACATTGCTTCCACAATTTTCTATTCTGCACGATGAACATCCATGTCTGTTCTACACGATACAAATCTATCTGAACATTCTGTAATGTGACGTTGCGTTCTCAAGAATAAGCCCCAAATGCCCGTTCTCTGTCACCCACAGCAAGCTGCAGAGTGAGGCGAGCACGGTGAAGGCGGAGCTAGAGAAGGTGTTTGGGGCGGGGCTGGAGCATGTGGTGGAGGAGGAGTCAGCCGACCCCGCCTCTGACCAGGTCATAGTCATCGTCCTGGGCGTCCTGTTCGGCCTGAGCCTGCTGGGATTGGTGGCGATGGTGACATTCACCGTTATCAAGTGAGTAGCTCATTCATGTTTGTTATTGTGTTTGTTATCAACATGAAGTTAAGATTACCAGGAAATTACTTATGATAATGAATCTAGCCCCTGCCACTAGCCATATTTGCAATTATGACCCCCTTATCCCCAAAAGGACTATGATACAAATGATTCTAGGCTAACCACTGATTCAACATCTCAATTTATTTTCCTTTTAGGTTCAGAAGGATGAAAGGACCCATAGAAGACTCCTATAGGGAAAGCTTTGACATTGATAGGCAAAATGAAGCTTACACGTAAAGTATTGTTGTTTGAATATGCAATACATATGTCATAACCTTTGATTAATTTGAGCATGATTGAATGACGATAGGATGGAATTGAACGAGTAATATTTCAAATCAATGCTTTCTCATTTTTAGACAGCTACTATGAGAGTTCTCTTTCTCATCCTCTTTTTCTTCTGCTTTAGAAATAACGAGATGATGGCATCCGCCACAGGCTCAGAACAGGTAAGAACCCAGGCCAAACACAGGCCATTCAAATATACAGAGTGTGATTGGTTGTTAAGGGTGATGATTCATGCTGTTTTTTAGGGGCGAAGGTCATGGAGAAAGAGTAAGACTTCACTGGAGGCAGAGCCAGAGTGTGACAGACAAGATAAAGAAGATAGTGACAGCGACAACAGCCACATCTCCTCTCTTTAAGTCCCACCGACATCTAAACACAAACAAACACACCCAATGAATGTCTGTGCACCAGAGCAGCGAGACAGATCGAGCTACACTGCAATCATTAGTTTGCTCTGACTTATTGGTTGGCTATCGGTTGGCTATTGTACTAATAAAATGCTTTGACAGTCAATTGCTGCCTACAGTCTATGCTGCACTCACATTAGGAGCATTTCTCTCTTTTTTTAAACACCTTTGGCCAATACATGTAAGAATAAAAAAGGCACTGATATGAATATGAAAATGTTAGCACTTTAAGAATAGCACTTACTATGAATTATGTGATATGCTAATATATTGTTTCTGAGTGCTAATGATGGTATGTATTGCCTCTGTCACCAAACTCTTCACTGTGCAGTTAGGTTTAACTTATAAAAAAGATATACCCTGGATAGAAAGCGTCTTATTATTTTTACTGACATTACTCTATGCTAACGCTTAGACTCAATCCTTTAGAAATGGCTAGAGCTTGAGACAACAGGCTCATGTTCATTATGCACCAAATGGAGGAAAACAGACTGAAACGGGACTACCTAGACTTGTCCAATAAGACTCATTTTTGTTTTCTGTTGGATGCTCTAATGAACACTACCCAGATGTCAGCAGAAGGATCAAGACGATTACTGGATCAATATATTATTTTGTAGCCCCTAAATCTATGCTATTGTCCCATTACTATTGTAGGTCTAATGGATGGTGGGGTGTTTGTTGTTTTAAAAAAATAGCTGTGAAATGATTGTTTCTGGTGAATTTTTAAGGGAAAATAAAAAATTTAAATGCCCTGAATTTGTTACCCAAATCACAACTGAAACACCAATATTTTGCTATATTACTTTAAACTGTGTTCTTACTCTTAATAGTTCAGGAAGTCACCACCACACCACTTCTTTAACCATTTAAATGTCAAAACCCATTATATTTGTGTACCCTTCATCACGCTTGACTAGTACATGGTCTTGAATAATTTCTTATACCCAGTGCTTAACTTGGACTGAAATAAGGTGCTGGTACTCATTTTGGGTGGCGGTACTGTTTACATTTAGGTGCAGGAGCTCCCCAATACTTTTGAGCTAATATTCTAAGAGGAACAGGAGCTCAAGCATTAGAAAATGTGAGGTGCCGGTACTCGGCTCCAGTGAGATCCTGCCCAAGTCAAGCACTACTATACCCAATTAACTTAAAAGGAGTCAAGGCAATTGAGTCCAGAAACTTCTTACTTGGTTACACAACTCAAATTCTCAAAATCATTGACAATACCACCGTAAGTAACCCGAAATGGGATTTAGATTATATGAAAGAGGCGTATAATGCATGGGATTTAATGAGCGCACAATGGCCTGGAAATATAATTAGGAAGGAAAAAAAGTTAACTAAGAATTTAAGTAATTTGGCAATGGAACAAAATAGTATACCTTATGAAAAGAGTGAGCCCACATGGTCTATAAAGGGATATGACAAAATGAAAGGAATTTATCCACAGTTAATGAATTCTATTCACCCTCCAGTTTATATCACAGAGGACAATTTAGAAGATGATAGAAACATATTTGATCTGTTATTTATAGAATCTGATGGAAGTCAGGCTAATAAAAAATGTTGTCCTAAAATCAGTTCTGCATACATGTTTCCTAAGGTTAAAACAGATAACTTTGAGATCAAACGGTGGCGCGAGGAATGCAGGGCATTGTGGTTACAACAATTAAGTAGAGCTTTTGAAATGGCAGAAAGACGGTTTAGAGGTATAACAGGACGAATAGACATTGAAAAAATTAGATATAATAGAGAAAGTATGGAAAGTGAATATAAAAAAATATTTGCAATAGTCAAACAAAACCAAAACGTGCATTTATACGATAGATTAGCAAATACAATTATTGCATTTTTCGTTGAAGCTGTGGAACGATCCCAAAGGGAGAAAAAGATTAAGCTTGATCCATCATCCGCAGTTCAGACAAAGGATATAAAAGGAGTTTTATCTTGTATTTTGGAAAATGAAGTGAAAGAAATGTCTCAGAGAGTTGAATTGATTGTGGATGATTTGGCAAGTAGCGATAGAGATAGACAAGATGAAGAGGATAATATCCAGGAGGACGACGTGATGGCACCACTTTTAGTCATGGAGGACAGAGTTTTGGATAAGCCGCTTACTTTAGCCGAAATGTCTCAAATTACAAAAGATGCACCACCGCCATTAATCAACCCAAAAGGATTTATACATTGGTGGTCTAATGCCATGTTTTACTCCGCGGGTGAAAGAGAGTCGTGCTCGCTGGGCTATATAGAGATGTAAGGTACGCAGTGGGATATTTGAAGCAGGGGTCTGAATAGGTGAATCGGAAAAGTTATTTGACAATTTCTAATGATTATTATTCAATTCTATAGTTTGCGTAACACCAGTGATTTATGCAAACAGTTAATTAATTCTAAAACGTTAATCTTGTTTCCGTTACATTGCAGGTAGTTTTGACTGTTACGCTGATGGGGCAGCACCAACTTTTTGAAGGTTCTAGATTTGTTAATAAACAGGTTAATATTTTTACTAAATCAATGCAACAGGTTGCGATGATTAGATTACCGGAAAGGGGTTATGGGTTTATTAGTTTAAAAGGTGTCTATTCCACTTAATGGAACACGGTATTATCTGATGAGTGGGATTCTCTCTTCCAGGACTGATGGAAGTCCCCTACAGTATGTACAGTGGGGAAAAAAAGTATTTAGTCAGCCACCAATTGTGCAAGTTCTCCCACTTAAAAAGATGAGAGAGGCCTGTAATTTTCATCATAGGTACACGTCAACTATGACAGACAAAATGAGAAAAGTAAATCCAGAAAATCACATTGTAGGATTTTTAATGAATTTATTTGCAAATTATGGTGGAAAATAAGTATTTGGTCACCTACAAACAAGCAAGATTTCTGGCTCTCACAGACCTGTAACTTCTTCTTTAAGAGGCTCCTCTGTCCTCCACTCGTTTCCTGTATTAGTGGCACCTGTTTGAACTTGTTATCAGTATAAAAGACACCTGTCCATACCCTCAAACAGTCACACTCCAAACTCCACTATGGCCAAGACCAAAGAGCTGTCAAAGGACACCAGAAACAAAATTGACGACTGATCCGTGTAAAGGAAAGAATGAATGGGGCCATGTATCGTGAGATTTTGAGTGAAAACCTCCTTCCATCAGCAAGGGCATTGAAGATGAAACGTGGCTGGGTCTTTCAGCATGACAATGATCCCAAACACACCGCCCGGGCAACGAAGGAGTGGCTTCGTAAGATGCATTTCAAGGTCCTGGAGTGGCCTAGCCAGTCTCCAGATCTCAACCCCATAGAAAATCTTTGGAGGGGAGTTGAAAGTCCGTGTTGCCCAGCGACAGCCCCCAAAACATCACTGCTCTAGAGGAGATCTGCATGGAGGAATGGGCCAAAATACCAGCAACAGTGTGTGAAAACCCTGTGAAGACTTACAGAAAACGTTTGACCTGTGTCATTGCCAACAAAGGGTATATAACAAAGTATTGAGAAACTTTTGTTATTGACCAAATACTTATTTTCCACCATAATTTGCAAATAAATTCATTAAAAATCCTACAATGTGATTTTCCTGATTTTTTTCTCCTCATTTTGTCTGTCATAGTTGACGTGTACCTATGATGAAAATTACATGCCTCTCTCATCTTTTTAAGTGGGAGAACTTGCACAATTGGTGGCTGACTAAATACTTTTTTTCCCCACTGTATGTTAAGGGAGCCGTAGGAGACAACGTCTCAAACAATTTTTTAAATAGACGCCTAGGATCAAATATCACTGATTCTTTAAGGTGAGAAATTGATTATATTTGTGACTGACTAAAATATTACATTTAGAGGGGTAACAGGAACAATCTAAGGCGAAACAGCTATTACCTATGTCGTTGGACATCCAGTAACGATACCACGATAGTTTGACATGGGAAGAAATTGAGCTGATTTTGGGGTTCGATAATCCTTGTGAGAATTACAGACAATGAAGTCTAAATCAATTAAAAATACTCCTTGCAAACTCAGAGAACCTTGGGTGGTTTTCATCTTGTGAGAGATTTTATGTCATCTTATTCTGGAGTAGTCACAAGGAATTAGATTGAAACAAACGATTAATGGTTTGAGGGAGTACAGTGTAATTATCGTTGTCATGCTTGTTGCTGATTAAGAGTGAATGTTAACAACATGTATACTTTTTTCTTCCAGGAGAATGGGGTTTCATTATCTATTTTTCAGATGTTCTCATGTATGTGTTCTTGGGAAGAGCTGTTAGTTAAATTCGGCAGTTTATAAGGAGTAGGTCATAAATGGGAGCTATCAAATTAATTAAGGCCTGGCCATTTTTTATATATTTTTTAACCATATGGTTTGCAATTACTCACACACACAACCCACTTATTATGAAATGTTAGTTGGATAGGTTTTTTTGTGGTTTTAGTTGGGGTTTTCACGGGTTAGAAATTATATATCTTAAAGGGCCACACACATGGAATTTTCTGAAGTTATTATTTTCTGAGTCTTAATTAAACACGTGATTTCTTTGGATAAGAACTGTACTGAGGACTTACTGTACACCTGGGATATGAAATGTATGAAATGTTTGACTGTTTTTGGTGATTGGACTACTATGGTATGAAACACTTCTTTGAAGGGTTTGATTGACCTCAGACCTCTGTCCTGACCTTCTAGTGTGGTTTGATCACCCTCACTGGAAAGCCGAGAGACATTGGCTGATGAATTTAAGGTCATTTATAATACGAATGTGAAGGTCATTTATAATAATTGTAATTATGTAGAAGTTTATAGTTCCATTTTCTTATGATTGTATGGATACAAGTTTTTTCTTTATGGAGTTATTAAGGGTATTGATTCTTATTCAATTTGTTTTTTAAACCAGTAGTAGTATTGTTTTTTGTTTTTTATCCTGTACTCACATTATGAGTCATGGGTCCAAATGGGAATTACCAGTCCTCTGAAGTTTTTGGATTGAGGTGTACACACCTTGAGTGATATGTAAGAGTGTATCGAGTGATATATGAATGAGTGTATTGTTGTGTTTATTCTGTTGTGTTTTGATGCAAATCTCACCAGATTGGGTCTGCTTAATTGTTGGGTTAGAGGTCTAACTTCCTGATCCTGTGACTCTGAGGAGTAATCGACAGGGTGATAAGGAGAGTATATTGGAAAGTGGTATTAAGAATAATAGGTAAAAAATAATTTGTCATATCGTCAATGCATATATGGATTTCTTAGATTAGAAATGAACAACTAAACTGTTATGTTCTGTCCTCTCTCGAGGTTACTACAGATGGTGTCTTGATGCATAACAGGGTTAATTTGGTCAAGAACGGTGTGAACCTCAAAACCCCCTCTAACCGGCTGAAGAGGAGCAACAATGGCGTTGAATACAGCCCTGTCCAGCACCACTTCTACCGAGAGACCTGAATCAGAGCTAGCAACCGGTTTACAGCATCCAATCGAGGCTATCAACTGCCTTTTCTCTCATGCCTTTTCTTACGGGAGTGTGACAGGAGTCCACGTGGAGTGAGCATGGAGAGAGATCCGTTCAAACAAAACACGTCTCATGTTGCTGGTATACTGGTTGGCAAATGGACAAGACAGAATGGGGGGTAGAGATGGTAGCTGCTCAGGTGAGACATTGAAATTGGGACATTATCATGGGCCATCCACATTGAACTATGAAGCTATCTGAAGAACATAATGAAGAGATGCCAGAAGATTGAGTGAAGGAAGGGGTTGGTCAACTGTGCCCGTAATTGATATGGACTTATCTAAAATTGTTATTTGTGGTCAGATTGATGGAGGATGTCTATACTCTCTCTCGCTTTCCCAGATGCTTAGTTAATTTCATTCCGATCTCCTTTGCATTATTGTAGCCTTTTCATGTGTTCTCGCATACCCCGAGAGCATCTGGACATCGCGGCGGTGGCACAGGAATCCTCATCTCTCCCAAGTGGACATTCTCTCTTTTCCCCCTGACCCATCTGTCTATCTCCTCATTTGAATTCCTTGCTGTCACAGTCACTAGCCCATTCAAGCTTAGCATCCTTGTCATTTATCGCCCTCCAGGTTCCCTTGGAGAGTTCATCAATGAGCTTGACGCCTTGATAAATTCCTTTCCTGAGGATGGCTCACCCCTCACAGTTCTGGGTGACTTCAACCTCCCTACGTCTGCCTTTGACTCATTTCTCTCTGCCTCCTTCTTTCCACTCCTTTCCTCTTTTGACCTCACCCTCACACCGTCCCCCCCTACTCACAAGGCAGGCAATACGCTTGACCTCATCTTTACTAGATGCTGTTCTTCTACTAATCTCACTGCAACTCCCCTCCAAGTCACCGACCACTACTTCGTATCCTTTTCTCTCTCACTCTCCTCCAACACTACTCACTCTGCCCCTACTCAGATGGTAATGTGCCGTTGCAACCTTTGCTCTCTCTCTCCCGCTACTCTCTCCTCTTCCATCCTATCATCTCTTCCCTCTGCTAAATCCTTCTCCCTCCAATCTCCTGATTCTGCCTCCTCAACCCTCTCCTCCCTCTCTGAATCTTTTGACTCTCTATGTCCCCCCTATCCTCCCGGCCGGCTCGGTCCTCCCCTCCTGCTCCGTGGCTTGACGATTCATTGCGAGCTCACAGAACAGGGCTCCGGGCAGCCGAGCGGAAATGGAAGAAAACTAGACTCCCTGCGGACCTGTCATCTTTCCACTCCCTCCTCTCCACCTCCTCCTCCTCCCCCTCCCTCTCTGTGGATGAATTCGTCAACCATTTTGAAAATAAGGTTGATGACATCCGATCCTCATTTATTAATTCAAATGACACCGCTGGTCCTGCTCACACTGCCCTACCCTATGCTTTAACTTCTTTCTCCCCTCTCTCTCCAGATGAAATCTTGTGACTTGTGATGGCCGGCCGCCCAACAACCTGCCCGCTTGACCCTATCCCCTCCTCTCTTCTCCAGACCATTTCCGGAGACCTTCTCCCTTACCTCACCTCGCTCATCAACTCATCCTTGTCCGCTGGCTATGTCCCTTCCATCTTCAAGAAAGCGAGAGTTGCACCCCTCCTCAAAAAACCTAAACTCGATCCCTCCGATGTCAACAACTACAGACCAGTATCCCTTCTTTCTTTTCTCTCCAAAACTCTTGAGCGTGCCGTCTATAGCCAACTCTCCTGCTATCTCTCTCAGAATGACCTTCTTGATCCAAACCAGTCAGGTTTCAAGACTGGTCATTCAACTGAGACTGCTCTTCTCTGTGTCACGGAGGCTTTCCGCACTGCTAACGCTAACTCTCTCTTCTCTGCTCTCATCCTTCTAGACCTATCTGCTGCCTTTGATATTGTGAACCATCAGATCCTCCTCTCCACCCTCTCCGAGTTGGGCATCTCCGGCGTGGCTCACTCTTGGATTGCGTCCTACCTGACAGGTCGCTCCTACCAGGTGGCGTGGCGAGAATCTGTCTCCGCACCACGTGCTCTCACCACTGGTGTCTCCCAGGGCTCAGTTCTAGGCCCTCTCCTATTCTCTCTATACACCAAGTCACTTGGCTCTGTCATATCCTCACATGGTCTCTCCTATCATTGCTACGCAGATGACACACAATTAATCTTCTCCTTTCCTAACCAAGTGGCGAATTGCATCTCTGCATGTCTGGCAGACATATCAGTGTGGATGTCGGATCACCACCTCAAGCTGAACCTCGGCAAGACGGAGCTGCTCTTCCTCCCGGGGAAGGACTGCCCGCTCAATGATCTTGCCATCACGGTTGACAACTCTGTTGTGTCCTCCTCCCAGAGTGCAAAGAACCTTGGCGTGACCCTGGACAACACCCTGTCGTTCTCCGCTAACATCAAAGCGGTGACCCGATCCTGTAGGTTTATGCTCTACAACATTCGCAGAGTACGACCCTACCTTACACAGGAAGCGGCACAGGTCCTAATCCAGGCACTTGTCATCGCCCGTCTGGATTACTGCAACTCGCTGTTGGCTGGGCTCCCTGCCTGTGCCATTAAACCCCTACAACTCATCCAGAACGCTGCAGCTCGTCTGGTGTTCAACCTTCCCAAGTTCTCTCACGTCACCCCGCTCCTCCGCACACTCCACTGGCTTCCAGTTGAAGCTCGCATCTGCTACAAGACCATGGTGCTTGCCTACGGAACTGTGAGGGGAACGGCACCTCCTTACCTTCAGGCTCTGATCAGTCCCTACACCCAAATGAGGGCATTGCATTCTTCCACCTCTGGCCTGCTGGTCCCCCTACCTCTGCGGAAGCACAGTTCCCGCTCAGCCCAGTCAAAACTGTTCGCTGCTCTGGCACCCCAATGGTGGAACAAGCTCCCTCACGACGCCAGGACAGCGGAGTCACTGACCACCTTCCGGAGACACTTGAAACCCTACCACTTTAAGGAATACCTGGGATAGTATAAAAGTAATTATTCTATCCCCCCCCTACAAAAATATTTTAAAATAAAAAATTTAAAAAAAATAAATAAAAAACATGGTAAAGTGGTTGTCCCACTGGCTATCATAAGGTGAATGCACCAATTTGTAAGTCGCTCTGGATAAGAGCGTCTGCTAAATGACGTAAATGTAAATGTATACACTTCTGCTACATTTATAGTACTAACAATGCATTGAGATAATGATCTGTAGTTATTCTCCTTATGAGGAAATTAATACTGGAATTATGGATATTAATGTAGGTTAATTTGGGTGTACATTCTACCAGAGTTAATGTGTGCTAAGTTGAGGGTTTTTAACTTTGAGTGATAGGACCCATGTGAGTCACTGAGCATTGTCATTCTAAATTTGGGTTGGGATAATTCATTTGGATATGTTGATGATTTTTCAGTAGACTATAGTTACATTTCTTCAGACTCAATGGACTATAATATAAACATAGTTAATCAACGAACACAGAGCTAGAGTTAAACATTGGTACAGCTATGTTGCTATGCAAGAACTTAATTGGTTCCTCTCACGGGATTAGGTGTGTGACATAGGAATCTTTCTTCTCTCTTCATCTGACCTCGGGTCGAATTCCTCGCTCCTACCTAATCCAAGGCTATCCTGATTTATCAGTGACTGAAACCAGTGTTATCCTTTGGCTCTATCCTAAGGCATATTCCTGGAATGACGTCAGGGATGAACAGAGTTCAGACTAAACATAGTACCCACTCAAATATCAGCTACTGTAAATGCATCTTCTGTATTTGATGTGTGTGAAAAGGGACGACCGAGGGACGAGTTTCCAGAACTAGATATTGGGTTCTTACGAGCTTCTCAATGTCTCATGATGGTTGAGAACATGGGAGGAGACTTCATATTTCTAAACTAGGAATCCTACCGATTCCAGGGTTCTTTTGGTGTTGTGGTAAAAAATATATGGACTAATCTTCATACACTATTCAGGGGAATCTGTGGAGTGTGTACTTTAAACAATCTTCTTTACGTGGTTCAGCCTGTCGAATTTGTACATAAAAACATTACGGGGCGTCGATCTACAAGGGAGACTTCAGAACTTATGGGTTATGTATATTTAAGGAATTCGGATTCGATTGATTTGGCTACAAGATACAATGCAATACCTCAAGATAAGGAAATATTTACACATACTCAGTTAAGACTATTTTTGGGAATACGGAATTACAATATTCCAATCATTATCTCATAGCATTGACGCGTCATGACGTTGCTAGCGGTTAATGTAACAGATGGGTTTTCAAGCAATTGGGTCTGAAATGGCACTCAGACATATAATAGACATACATGTAATTGATAATCGCATAGCATTAGATGCTATTACAACAGCTCAAGGGGGAGTGTACGCGATTGTAGGGGGAGATACATGTTGTACATACCATCAGACTCTGAAGGTCTTGGGAATTTAACTAAAGCTATGGGTCATATTAGAGAAATACAGGATGGGATTAGAAACACTAATCGAGAAGCAAGGATATTCATATACCTCTATTGTAGTCTACAGGTAAATTAGAAATAATAATGAATCAATGTATTTTCTTGGATGATGTCATGATAATAAACATTCATTTGCATTAGTTTTTTGTTTGCCTGTTTAAGAGGATGGTATAGTTGAAAATGATGTATACAAGTGTTATTTACAATGGTCTAGGTGGGATTGTTCCTTATATATCAGTAAGGTTGACTACATAAATATTTAGTGTGAATATATATATATTAGTAAGTAATGTATTGATATTTTACTCAGGCCGAGTCAATCTAGGTTTGAGATGTTTGATCATGCATGATCCAGATGACTGATTAAATATATTGAGAATCTGGTTGGATTCAGGTATGGAGAATGTAGAGGGGGATGATTTCTCAGCTATATGGCATAGTTTAGACTCCAATCATATGTATCCCACTAAGGGAGAATATTTTTTATTTTGGAAATCAAGTTGTGTGAATTGTTTAGTTAAAGTAATGTCATATCTGGGGAATTTTTACTTACAACAGAAAAAGAAAGAAAATGGGGGAACTGATATGTGTTTACACAGGAGTTGTTAATGTGTTCAAGCCATTTATTTAAGTCACTGGTGGGTGCCAGAAAGTCTGAGTGCCTGGAAGGCTGGGGGGCCACTGGTGTTAATCTTAGAATGAGGACGTGATGGAATGTCCTGACTGGGGTGCAAGATGATACCATTGTAGTTGAGTGTCACCCAATAATGGTTGGCAAGAATTGGTTTACAATGCAGTATATAAACTGAGAGATCTCTGTGTCTGTCATTCGGATAGTAAGGGGCAACTCACGTGCAGCTTGCTATGTTGAATCCGGTACCGTATTATTAAATACATTGTATCAACTCTCCATCTAAGTGTTTAATTATATTCTTGCATCCTGAATCTCTTGATACCAGAGAACCCATCATAACAAGTACCCTGTAACAAATCAATACAAACATTTTACAGAGAGGATGGTTATGATGAAATACTATCACACACACAATGGTCTCTCAAGACCAGGATTGGGAAACGTACAGTAACCGCATGTCCTCATTTTCAAGACTGTGTATCCGTTTCAAAACAATGATCTAGCATTGAGGTGTGCAGGACTTACACTGTCACAACATATGACCCAGTCAGACAGATTGTTAAGGTATAAAGCAAAACCGGACAGAGTAAAAAAACAAGAGCAGAGCTGATAATAGCGGCCATTTTGTGTCACAGTCTCCCCACAGATCTCTCTCGAAACTGCTGCAGTCTAAGGACCAGGTTACTCTTGAAAACATACTCCATCTAAATGGGATACATTTGGTTTGATAAAGACAAGGTTCAATTAAAATGGATTGTTGTTTTTCACAGCAGTGTAGCAGAATAAGTCTGGAAACATTCTAGTAAACCTTACGATCATGGTGAAGGCTGTTTGGGGGATCCTTAAAACAATAAGTCAATCACAATGCTAAATGAATCTGATTTAATCCAGGATATGAGGATGCTATAGAAAAAATGATCATAGCTCATTGTAGCTCATAATTATACATATCGCAATTTTTATTAATTTATCCTATATCGAAATAAATAAAAAAGAAACAAAACAACCAGAAGAAGCAAGAATGACATAATTGATGATGGAATGTATTTTCAGTAAATAAAATAAAGCTCCAACTGTTACACCACGTGTGCTTTATTTCACCCACAGATATCGTGTCAAATAAAGCACCATTATATATATATATAAAGTTATATATATATAGTTTTCATATACACCGCCAGGCAACAACTAGAGAAGATTCTTTACAGAATCAAGTTTCTTGTGGTTCTTTTTTAATGTACAGGTAAACTTAGTTTGGATATTAACCACAGAAAAAAACAAGGCAACTTTTGCCTCGTTCATAAAGTACAAAACTGGCACAAAGGACACCATTTTATACAGAGTAAAAATGCAATAAAATTAAATTGCATACAGAAGACTAAAATTACTGTAAACCTTTCCCCGTTACAGCAACCTCAAACAAATAAATCACTTCAAAAATAACACAGAAATCAGTAAAAAACAAATTATTTTTGCCCTTAGAAAAAAATGTGCTGTAGTTTTTTTTAGAACTTGATCTTTTTCGTCCAATGGATCGGAGGCTGTGCATGTTTATCGTCATTTCGTAGCATGCCGTCTAGCCTTCTTCTGCCATTGAAGCTGGGGAGTAGAGATCACGTGACATACCGGAGCACAAGAGCCAACCGATAGAAGCACATCAGCAGAGGCCAACGCAACACATACAGCAAAGGGAAACGACAAACGAAAGGATGAAAACACATAAAATAAAAGTGTTAAACGAAAGAGCATAATTCATTTAGAGAAAATAAAATAACATTAGAAAAAAAAAGACTTTAAAAGGGCTCATGGTGCTGAGAGCAATGATGGTGATGTCACGAGGAGGCGGGGCAGGGCCCTTTCCCAGATAGTTTTGTAACCACAGCGATAGTGGCCTCCACTGTCCTGTAGAGCATTTCCAGCGTGTCCGGAGGAGGGGCCGAGTTTATCAGAGCCTGCGAGGGGGCGTGGCTACTGCACCCTGGGACCTCTGGCCCCTCTCCTGCCAGCCCCAGGGCAGATGGGAAGGCCAGGTCCTCCGAGGCCAGGGCGGCAGAGCCTCCGCAAGTCTTAGAGCCCATCTCCCTCTCCTCCTTTGTCTCATCCATTGCCGCCGTTGCTTCCCTCCTCCTCTCTTCCTCCTCCGCTCCTGCCATGGCTGCCTGCTGAGTCTGAGAAGACTGCGGCTCCTCCCCTCCCTGTCCGCCGCCGCCGTACGACAACTCCCCTGTCTCTGGGAGGGAGGAAGAGGATGATGATGAGGAAGACGAGGAAGAGGAAGCCTCCATCTTCTCCTCCTTGGGGGAGGTGTCCCCGGCGGGTTGGCTGCAACTGGTGGCAGCGGTAGGATCTGGTGAGGGCAGGTCGTGCTCGGTTCCTGGGTCGATGAGGGACGAGGAGTCCCGCGTCTCTGTGTCTGAGGTGCTGGTGGGAGTCAGCGCCTCCTGGTGCTCCGGCTTCAGCTCGACACATGGGGGGAGGGAGGAGGAGGTGGAGGCGGCGCAGGTGGGTCCGGATTTGGTCACACCCCCGGTGCTGGTGCCAGCGCTGGTGCCCTCCCCGGGGCCGTCGTCACTACTCATCCGCCGGCGCTTCACTGGGGTGGCGCCCTCCTCCTCCGCTGAGAGACAGAAGAAACTCAGGTGATTAACCTTCACATCTGTGTACAGGTACTACTATCATTTCCCAACGAGTTTAAATGATACAGAGTCCAACCCTGTTCTCTGCTTACACTATTATGTGACAATATGCTGAAAGGGACACTTGACTACCACCAATGCATTTCAATTCTTTCATCAATGTTTGTGACAGGATACTGTATGCATGCGTGTATAGTACCTTTGGCCTTGCGGTCCTTGGCCTCCTGTTGGAGCGTGCTGCGTTGCTGCACACAGCCGCTACACTTGGACAGCAACTCCTGCAGGGCCGGGCCCAGAGCCGGGTCCAACGCCTGGGGGGTGTGTATGGACAACATCAACGCCAACGCTCGCAGGTCCTAAAGAGAGGGAGGGAGAGGGACAGAAGATTTGTGATTATCTAGTAGAGAATAGGATTTGAACAGGGAATTACAATCTAGTAAGGCATGACATTGGAATTAACGAGTAAAGCATGAATAGTGCATGAATAAGGCCTGAGTAGAGCATGAAACAGAATATGAAAAAGGGATGAATAGCATGTGAATAAGGTATGAACAGAGTATTAACAGAATGTGAATAAGGCATGAACAGTGTTTTAACAGAATGTGAATAAGGCAAGAACAGTGTTTTAACAGAATGTGAATAAGGCATGAACAGTGTATCAACAGAATGTGAATAAGGCATGAATAGTGTATTAACAGAATGTGAATAAGGCATGAATAGTGTATTAACAGAATGTGAATAAGGCATGACTAGTGTATTAACAGAATGTGAATAAGGCATGCTAGTGTATTAACAGAATGTGAATAAGGCATGATAGTGTATTAACAGAATGTGAATAAGGGGTACTGACAGCGTTGAGGAGGCCGCTGGTCTTGCTCAGCTCCAGGCGGTGCGAGGCCAGCTCGGGCTGTAGGCTGTGGTACTCGTTCAGCAGGTTGGTCACCAGCAGACTGATCAGGTTGGCGCAGCTGGGGCCCGACAGCACCTGGCTCTGGACCTGAGAGATGACACACACTTACGGTCATGCACTCGCAAGGCCCATCAACTTGGTATTTAAAGTAGCAAGCGGTTAGCCTGAGTGCCAGATCAGATTATGCAGTCTTGCCAACATCATTGCGGTTACAAGACGGCAAAACAGATCTGGGACTCAGGCTAGCATGGACTTAGCAAAACCAACCTTGGTAAAGGGTTGCATGTCGTCATTGGATGCATAAATGACATTACAGGCTATAAACAGGCTAAAGCAGAGGCGGTCAACGTTGAAATAAACGGATGTTAGAGATGGCTACCTTGTGCAGGAAGCAGGTGAGGAAGGAGTAGGCCATGTTGTTGTTGAGAAAGGTCCTCTCGTCCATCAGGATGCACTTGATGTACTCGCCGAATGCCGGGTCCTCGCACAGAAGCTTCACACACGTCTTAGCAAGGGCCGACTACAGAACAGCATAGGAGATGTCAGTGACAATGTACGGTAAAGTGTGTTTGTATATTGTGATGTGTGTTAAGTGTGTTTGTAAGTGAGAGAAATATAATGCATATGTGTCTGAGTACTTTGTGTGAGTGCGCGTGACTGTGTATTTGAGTGAGTGTTTAAGTGTGTGTGTAAGTGTGTGTTATTTACCTGAGACTGGCAAAGCTCCGTCCACAGCTTGGGGAAGAGGGCCAAGTGCAGAGGCAAGCCCTCGTACGCTATCAGGACACCTGGAGTCAGACAGATATGGTCACATTGGAGACCCACCAGATACAGACACAACCACACAGCACAGCCCTCTTTAGTCATTAGATATAGTAGCATTAGAACTACATCAATACAAACACACATATAAACCCCCACTTACTTAGTTTGACAAGGGTCTCGGTGAACTTCTCGCAGTTGATGGCGACTCGACACAGCAGGTGGATGAACTGGTGGTAGGAGAGGAAGTAGTCTAGGAGCATCCGGTCATACACCTCATCTTTACCCTGAGAGAGAGAGAGAGAGAGAGACGTGGCCGTTTATGATCCTTCTCAATGATAGGAAGAAGACCACACTAGTGCAAATATACACATGGAATGAACAGACCTTGAATTGTGAAGAAACATAAATAGAGTAACTTCATTTTCCCAAGAGGGAACTTCAGTTGTGGCACTAATGGGCACCATTTCCACTTCTACAATCATTATTTTAAACAGGTAGGACAGATTGTCTTTATCTTACATTAACCTTTACTTAGCCAGGTAAGTATCGAGAACAATCTCTCTTACAATAATAACCTGGGGTGAGATTCCCTAAAAACATAAAGATCTTTAGCATTAAGACCACTGTTCTCTCTATTACCTACCATCAAACTTAAGATGATCTTTGTGCCAAAGATAGTCTTTATGTATTTAAGGAAACGACAAACTGGCCAAGAGACATGAGACACAAAGCAGTGGTTTTATACAGAGACACACACCTTGCTGGTCTCCACCATGGAAGGCAGGAGACACATGTTGAGTTCAGGTCTGGGGGGTCTGATATTGTTCTTGCCTCCCATCAGCTTGATGTTCTCTCTGCAGGGCAGGTAAGGCCCAAAGGACACTGTGTACAAAGATACGTCAGATTCAGACAAATCACAGAGGGACAAATCCTACCTGGTCTTACACAAATCTACAGCAACATTTATGCCAACGGGAGATTTGGACAAAAAGACTCCACCGGCAGTGATTCCATGTTTTTTTTACTTTCTTTCTAGATATCTGTAGGACAGTAGAGTGACTGCCTCAGGCACGGAGAGGACAGGACAGTCAAAGACTCCCCGTTACTCTGGCATGCACTTGGAGAACCAGAGTCTACAGACAGAGCCAGGGTCCTTAGGATAGCATGCTGTTACATATAATATGTGAACTGTGTAGTATTATTCATCATTATTATTATTTTCATGATTGCTTGTGTTTGTCGTCATTCACTTTCATCAGTACATACGACACGTTATTAGTTGCAGTAATCAACCCAGTGCAGTGTACAGAGGTATAGCGTAGCAGTTGAGGGAGACTCACTGGGGATGTTGCTGTGGTGGTAGGTGCAGTGGTTGTGCTGCAGGAAGGGCACCAGCGTATGCAGGAAGTCATGGGGACTCAACAGGACCAGCTCCTTCAGAACATCTGGAGGGGGAACAGAAATACACAGGAACTATTAGTGACATGACATCTCATATTACCATACAACAACAAGAACTGGTTTTATTCCCTAGAGTGTTTGGAATTGTTCCAAAGGTCTATTGCATATACTATGTGGAATAGTTTAGAGGGGAAATGTGGTAAAATATTATCCAAACTGTGTGTGTGTGTTGTTACCCAGGCAGGCGTTGCGGAGCTCCGGAGGGCTGTAGGAGTTGAGGAGGGTGAGCAGCTTGTGGGCAAAGTCGATCCTTTCCTGCCACTGGATAAGAGCCTGCTTCACGTCTATAGGAGAAGAAAACAGGATATACAGAGTCTTTACATCAGGGTCCCTTAATAAAGGCAAGTAACTGAGCTCTGGTTAACAAAAGTAAGGCTCTGTCAAAAGAACGCAGCGCTTATTCACAAGGGGGCGAATCCTAACTTGTTCACTTAGTCACGCATTGATGTCAATGGGAGACAGAACATTTGACTTGGAGATTAGGTTTCGCTACAAGGTAGGAGGTCAGAGAGGAGGGGGAGTGAGGGTATTTTTGCTGACCTTTGCGCTGCAGATAGGGCCGCGTGGCCTTGAGCACCGACAGGAAGATGGACAGCAGCTCCACCAGGTCCCCCGTCACATGACACGCCGTGGCCTCGTGGTACATCATGTGCAGGGTGTTGAACGACTGCAGGAAGCAGAGAGAGAGAGAGAGAGAGCGAGAGAGGGGCACGTCAAATGACAGGCAACGGTTTATGCTAGAACCCTTGGCCTAAGAAATTAAACCTACATTGACACTTAACTTTCCTACAATTTACAGTTAAATAATAATATTTTACTGGATACAGTTCACAATGAAGAAACTTCATCACAAACTACCAACATCATGTGCAGGGTGTTGAATGACTGCAGGATGGAGAGAGGGGGAGGGGCATGTCAAATGACCGGTAATTATTTATGTAACAGCTATGTCATGGTAAACCTCTATGGACACCCTTTAGATTGTCGAAACTTAAAAAAAATATATAACATTTCTTATATTGGATACAGAATAAACTACATTAAAACGCAGAGTGATGAACGAGACTTGAAAACGTGGCAACACGAGTCTACCCCCAACCCCACTTTCCTAAAACAAACTCAAAATGATATTCACATACGAGCCAGTGAAACAATGCAATGTATAAATGGTTCAATATAAGCCTAATAACCATCATTAGTAAATGTGAGTAGCATGTCTTGTCATACCTCTGTCATGAGGATGAGTCCTCTGTTGAAGACCACCAGTAGTCTGTCCTCATCGTTCTCCAATAACACACGGAAGGCACTGGGAAGGAGGACACAAAACACAGTTCTATTATATAATAGACATGACTATATTTCACATATCATTCATTTCAAAAGTAAGACATTGCCCATATGATTCTCTAAAAGGCATCAGACATTTCCCTGGTTAAGTTGCCGTGTGTTCATATTTTAAAACTATGCAGATGCTTTGTATCTGGGCCGTGTTCATTAGGGCATGCAACGGAAAATGTTTTAAAACAGAAATGATTGTGTTCTATTGGACAATTCCAGGTAGTCCCTGTTTCAGTCCGTTTCCTTCCATTTGGTGCCTTATGAACATGACCCTGGTTGCAGGTGTGAGTTCCCCTCTGTGTGCGCGCCTGTTCCCCTCTGTGTGCGCGCCTGTTCCCCTCTGTGTGCGCGCCTGTTCCCCTCTGTGCGCGCCTGTTCCCCCTCTGTGCGCGCCTGTTCCCCTCTGTGTGCGCGCCTGTTCCCCTCTGTGTGCGCGTCTGTTCCCCTCTGAGTGCGCGCCTGTTCCCCTCTGTGTTACCTGATGAGTGTGGTCCAGCAGGAGCGTCCGTCCAAGCAGCGAAGGTAGCAGCTGATGGTGGTCTTCTTAAACTGCTTGACGTCCTCCAGCTCCTCCTCCCTCATGTCCGACCTCTGGGCCACAAACAGCTGCATCAGGTTGAACAGTTCCTCCACCGCCTGCAGGGGGACAGACCCACACCAGACAGTGGTCAGAGACGCAACAGAGACCTCATACAGGAGTCAGAGACCCCATCCAGAAACATCCCCCAGGCCTATCCCCTAATATTATCCATCTGATCTTTTCATGAAGTGCCTAGTGGATGTTTCTGGACAGGGCACAAGAGACAAGTGAATCGCCTGAGGGGTCACAGACATAGGCACTATAACAGAGGGGTAGATAGTCGCCAGAGGCAGTAAGAGAGAAAGAAAGACAGACAGACAGTCACACGGACAGACAACACACACCAGCACCCAGTCAATCAGGGAATCTTCCCATTATACACAAAGGGCCAGACAGTCAGTCAGACCACCCACCCCTGGGTACTGTACACAAAGGGCCAGACAGTCAGTCAGACCACCCACCCCTGGGTACTGTACACAGAGGGCCAGACAGTCAGTCAGACCACCCACCCCTGGGTACTGTACACAAAGGGCCAGACAGTCAGTCAGACCACCCACCCCTGGGTACTGTACACAAAGGGCCAGACAGTCAGTCAGACCACCCACCCCTGGGTACTGTACACAGAGGGCCAGACAGTCAGTCAGACCACCCACCCCTGGGTACTGTACACAAAGGGCCAGACAGTCAGTCAGACCACCCACCCCTGGGTACTGTACACAAAGGGCCAGACAGTCAGTCAGACCACCCACCCCTGGGTACTGTACACAGAGGGCCAGACAGTCAGTCAGACCACCCACCCCTGGGTACTGTACACAAAGGGCCAGACAGTCAGTCAGACCACCCACCCCTGGGTACTGTACACAGAGGGCCAGACAGTCAGTCAGACCACCCACCCCTGGGTACTGTACACAGAGGGCCAGACAGTCAGTCAGACCACCCACCCCTGGGTACTGTACACAGAGGGCCAGACAGTCAGTCAGACCACCCACCCCTGGGTACTGTACACAGAGGGCCAGACAGTCAGTCAGACCACCCACCCCTGGGTACTGGCTGGCGTGCGGCGTCAGGTTCTTGAAGGCCCACTGGATGTTCTGGTGCGAGGCCAGCTGGCGGGTGAAGACGGGCGACTGCTCACAGCACATCCTCAGGATGCCGTAGTATGCCGGCAGCATTCCCCGGTTGAACAGCACCACCTGTTGGGAAATGATATCAAGCAGGCTTTCAGACTCACCTCTAGCGACTGACCTACCTTTCTTATTTGACTGTTGTGTTTTTTACATTTACAACTTGTTCCTGGATAAATTGCTCTACGCCAGTGGAAGGCGCTTCTTTGCACTGAAGGTTATAACTATTGAACTGTTGGACGTAGGGGCATGGAATTTGGTAAACATGAAGTTCGAAAGGACAGTCGTCTACGGCAGTAGCGTGGTAGCATTAGGCCTCGTAGTCGTTGTGGCAAACATGCACTACACATAACTCATCACCTATTTGAGGTAGAATCATGCAACTTGGTGAACATGCTTAAGATAGGTATTGCCTTTGTCCATTTTAATGTCATGCTTCCCAACGGGTGACCAAGTGGTACTGTTTCTATTGCTAGGACCTCGTTGCCTCTGCTCAAACTATATTTATTTTGTTATTAGACAAAAATGTAGGGGGCTCGCAGCTATATTTATTATTAATACCTCCTGGTCGTCATGGTCGGCCAGGATGTAGTTGAAGGCGATGTTCTTAGTGACCACGGGGTTCTGGACGACCAGCCGGACGTTCTCAGGACACTCCACACACACGTTGTACCAGAAGGAGAGCAGGGCCTGCTTGTTGTGGTTAGTGGCGATGGCTGGTTCAGACAGCTTGGGCTGAGAGGGGGGAAACGTGGAGAAAGATCAGAGAAATGTTATTTAATTACTATGACTAGCGTTATTATTCAATACGGTGTGTATAGGTGAGGAACCACAGAGGAAGAGACAAAAGAACCAAAACAAATCTAAACACAGTAGCTAATAGACTTCATTTTCACTTTTAAGTGTACGCCTTGAGATTGACTAAATGCCTGTGTTTAGTTATTCTAGTGTAGTGAATGTACAAAGACACTAACCCCCCCATCCGCTCACCTGGAAGAGGTTCCACAGGTCCATGAAGTAACCGGAGAACATGAGCTTCTCCGTCTTGGAGATGAGGCAGTAGGTCATGAAGCTGAAGTACTGCACCAGCTTGGTGGTCCCATGCACCGCCGCGTCCACGTAGAGCTTGGCCCGGCCCAGAAGGCCCAGAAGCAGGTTGTACACCTGGTATAGGAGGATAAGGAAAGATTAGAGAGATTTTTCTGTTTCATACAAAATAAACAGTTGCTATGAAACACGTACACTTCAATCTAATCGTTGTACATACATAATACAATTTATTTAAAAGATGGGTTGCATATGAAACCCACTTCTCCCAGTTTCAATAAAATATCTTTACTTGAAGTCTTCAAACTAGAAGATATCATCCAAAGTCTGAGCAGGTGCTGAGTATCAAAAAACACCAACAAATGGTTATTAGTGCCAAGACCTGATTGGTTAAAACGTTGTCACTAATGATGGAAACCGTTTGACTTGAGCCCATTTTAATTGTATAATTAGTAGTAGTAGTAGTCTTGTTATTAGTCCCGTGTAGCTCAGTTGGTAGAGCATGGCGCTTGCAACACCGGGGTTGTGGGTTCGATTCCCACGGGGGGCCAGTATGAAAATGTATGCACTCACTAACTGTAAGTCGCTCTGGATAAGAGCGTCTGCTAAATGACTAAAATGTAAACGTTATGGGTTAGGTTGTTGGAGCTTGTGTGTGTTATTGTAGCGACAAGGGGAAGTGCAGAAAGTGTCAGTCTCAGGTCAGACACTGTTAGCGTTGTATATTAAGATTCTAAGGAAGTAGGTAAAAGAGCAACAGTCGGGTTCCTGTTAAGCCAGTTCCTGTGGAACTAGGGCAAGGAGAGGTGGTGGAGGAACTCAACATCCATGTGAGGACAATAGTTGAAGAGGGAGGACATCTGTTGAGGGGGGCCAGAGTGGGCCCACCCCAACGACACTAACTGCAGCTTGATCTCTCACACACACACACACACACACACACACATCCCCGCCCACAAAGGTTCTGGACACCAACAAAGAGGCACAGACGTAGTTGCTGCCCAGCAACAGAGACAAATTGTTGATCTTAGACATACAAGAAGGGAAACTCCGCCTCGTCGGGGTATAAATATATGCTTATGTGACTTGCATGCAGGGCCGGTCATCGCCTTTCTGCCGCCCTAGGCGAGACCAAAAAAGACTGAATATCAGCTACCCAACTTTATCAGGAGTTATCGTGAGCCTATTTGCAATGTGTTTACACAGCAGGAAATGCATAAATACTTTCTTTTTCGCTATGATCAGCTTGTCAAAAATGTACAGATACAAACTTGAAACCACTGATCATGACAATGGGGTGAAACTCCTGGACAACAGTTGTGATTGACCATTCCATATTGTCAATTTTTACTTTGACCTGTCCTATTTTTAGGACATGTTGTTTGTTAACGTGACAGGGCATTTTTATTAGATTGAGCAGCATTTAGGTTAGGCTATTCGATCAGAGAAACCAGCACGATGTAAAAAGTGTCCTTCTCAATACATTGTCATACATTTTATCTCCAGCCTGTAGGCTACAGAAAAGGCCACATACTCTTTCTACCAAATCCTGTATCTGCTACATGATTTATGTTAGATCGTTTTTTTGACGGAACATTGGTGGAGCGCTGCAGCGATGAGTCTCTCCAACAGCACCCGGGAGAAGCGAGCTGGGAATGGACGAGCTACATATTTTACGCCCCTGTCTTTGACAAAGTGGGCACTGCTTATCATAGGGCGGCATCAGCGCTCACCTAAAAAATTTAGGACGCACAGATTGCAGTGTGTGTGACTGTGGAGTCTCGTTAGCATACCTGGTGGAGCACCACGGTGGTGTCGGGAGACAGGGGCAGGTCCCGCGTGGGGATGTGGAGGGAACGCGTGGAGCGGAACATCTGGCGGAACGAGTTGCTGGGAATGAGGGAAACCAGGAGGTAGGCTGCCGCTAGAGGGAGAGAAAGAATTCAGAGTTAGAGCAGAGTTTTGCCTAAATGTCTGGCCTTTTCAGATTTCTAGGGTAACTACACACAATCGTTCTTTTGTTAGAGTTTGAAGAGATTGATGGGGATGAGTGCAGTGGAGAGCAGTGGTACCTAGCTCTCTGCTGGTTCTCTGTGAGAGGTGGGGATGGAAGAAGGAGAGGGAGTAACAAATAAAGCACAAGATGAAAGGGCACGTTTGTTACCTGTTTTATGTTTTATGGGGAACTTTTGTAACCTACACTATATATACACAAAAGTATGTGGACACGCCTTCAAATTAGAGCATTTGGCTATTTCAGCCACACCCTTTCGATGCTGATAGGTGTATAAAATCGAGCACACAGCCATGCAATCTCCATAACAAACATTGGCAGTAGAATGGCCTCACATGAAGGGCTCAGTGACTTTCAATGTGGCACCGTCATAGGATGCCACCTTTCCAACAAGTCAGTTCATCACATTTCTGCCCTGATAGAGCTGCCCCGGTCAGCTTTAAGATCAGCTAGATGGAGGCAAGACTGTGCAAGGCCAGGGGTCTTAGCACCATATACCTTAACCATGGCAATGCTGACCAGGATGGAGTGGCGTTGTGTTGTAGTGAAATCTTTACTTAATATGTTTTCTTTATTGACTGGTCATCTATCTCACTTCTTTCAAAGACGTTGTTGCAGCTCTATCTATTTGTTGTATTTATTTACTTATTTATTTTTGAGGGCAACTCATACTCAAATGAACTTTTTGTTATTGTTGATGTCGATGTTATTGTTGTTGACGTTTTTATTCTGATAAGTTTATTTTTGTACTATATTCTTATTTTATTGAATTAAGGTTGGGAGACCACCGCCCAATTTAGACAGCAACTATGTAACAATTGTCTTTAGAGGCTGTATGTTTTATCTAAGAAGTATGTGTTCAGCAAGTGGAAATGTGTCTGATAAGATGTAAGAAGTTTGTTGCTGGATATTTATATTTTGTGTTTAAGTTTTAATCATTTAAGATTTACTTGGTGTTATCACTGTTACACACAATACCTGGCTTGTGGCAGCCAAGCGTTCATAGCAACGTCAAGTTTTGATCCTTCGATGTCGGCTCTTCATATCATTCTGAAGCCAAATTCACCAAGCGTTGGATTGTTCACCCACTTATAGAAACCTTCCATTGATCTCACCGTGCAATCATTACACAAGGACTGATAGGAGAATGTGTATGCAGAGGAGCATACAGAAGATTGAAGACTTCTCAGGCAACCTGACCTGACCGACAGGAAGGACAGGACAAAGCACCTCCTGCACAGCATCACTTTTTCATTTACATTTACATCATTTAGCAGACGCTCTTATCCAGAGCGACTTACAGTTAGTGAGTGCATACATTATTTTATTTTTCATACTGGCCCCCGTGGGAATCGAACCCACAACCCTGGCATTGCAAACGCCATGCTCTACCAACTGAGCTACATCCCTGCTGGCCATTCCCTCCCCTACCCTGGACGAAGAATCGTTGATACTATGGAAAATAGAATGATGATGAATAATGATTTATAGCCTCTGCGTAAAAACAAAAAAGTACCCTATTTTGAAGTGGAAACGTCTAGGAGCAACAACGGCTCAGCCGCAAAGTGGTAGGCCACACAAGGTCACAGAACAGGACCGCAGAGTGCCGGTAGCGCGTAAAAATATTCTGTCCTCGGTTGCAACACTCACTACTGAGTTCCAAACTGCCTCTGGAAGCAACGTCCGCAAAAGTAACTGTTAGTCTGGAGCTTAATGAAATGGGTTTCCATGGCCGAGCAGCCGCACACAAGCCTAAGATCACCATTCGCAATGCCAAGCAACGGCTGGAGTGGTGTAAAGCGCGCCGCCATTGGACTCTGGAGCAGTGGAAACGCGTTCTCTGGAATGATGAATCACGCTTCACCATCTGGCAGTCTGACGGACGAATCTGGGTTTGGCGGATGCCAGGAAAACTCTACCTGCCCCAATGCATAGTGCCAACTGTAAAGTTTGGTGGAGGAGGAATAATGGTCTGGGGCTGTTTTTCATGTTCGGGCAAGGCCTCTTAGTTCCAGTGAAGGGAAATCTTAACCCTACAGCATACAATTACATTCTAGACGATTCTGTGCTTCCAACTTTGTGGCAACAGTTTGGGGAAGGCCCATTCCTGTTTTAGCATGCCCCCGTGCACAAAGCGAGGTCCATTCAGAAATGGTTTGTCGAGACCAGTGTGGAAGAACTTGACTGGCCTGCACAGAGCCCTGACCTCAACCCCATCAAAGACTTTTGGGATGAA
Source organism: Coregonus clupeaformis (assembly GCF_020615455.1). Taxonomy (NCBI): domain Eukaryota; kingdom Metazoa; phylum Chordata; class Actinopteri; order Salmoniformes; family Salmonidae; genus Coregonus; species Coregonus clupeaformis. Next base: position 2,118,014 of record NC_059211.1, on the reverse strand, counting down.
TTGGAACGCCGACAGCGAGCCAGGCCTAATCGCCCAACCTCACTAATGCTCTTTTGGCTGAATGGAAGTCCCCGCAGCAATGTTCCAACATCTAGTGGAAAGCCTTCCCAGAAGAGTGGAGGCTGTTATAGCAGCAAAGTGGGACCAACTCCATATTAATGCCCATGATTTTGGAATGAGATGTTCGACGAGCAGGTGTCCACATACTTTTGGTCATGTAGTGTAGTTAGTAAGAACTTCCAGACAGAAACAGCAAGAGACAGAGAAAGAGAGACATCACAAGTGTTCTTACAGGTGCGGACACGGGGGTAGTTGTGGGCCAGTAGGAAACGCTCCACCCAGTTCTCCATGTTCTGCAGCACCCAGCTGTGAGCCAGCTTGTTCCTGGGGGTCTGCACCGCCAACCAGTCCAGACACTGGCTTGGGTTGTACTCTATCACCTGGGAGAGAACAGACAACAAAAGGATACGATTTTGAATATTTTAGGCAACGACATCAAGATCAACTGAAATAACTTGATATAGTGGATTAAGGACAAATATATGGATAAATTGATGTTCAACTGAAGTAACTTGATAATGAACAATGAATCAGATGAACCTGTGACTATGTACCCTCCAAGCTCATCACTAAGTTCAGTACCCTGGGACTGAACACCTCCCTCTGCAACTGGATCCTGGACTTCCTGTCGGGCCGCCCCCAGGTGGTGAGGGCAGGCAACAAAACATCCACCACGCTGACCGTCAACACGGGGGCCACTCAGGGGTGCGTGCATAGTCCCCTCCTGTCCGTCCTGTTCACTCACAACTGCGTGGCAATGCATAACTCCAACACCATCATTAAGCTTGCTGACGACACGACGGTGGTAGGCCTGATCACCGACGACAAGCATGGGCCCTCAGATTCTCAAAAAGTTATACAGCTGCACCATTGAGAGCATCTTCACTGGCTGCGTCACCGCTTGGTATGGCAACTGCTTGGTATGGCAACTGCTTGGCATTTGACCGCAAGGCGCTACAGAGGGCAGTGCGTACGGCCCAGTACATCACTGGGGCCAAACTCCCTGCCATCCAGGCCCTCTATACCAGGCGGTGTCAGAGGAAAGCCCTAAAAATGGCCAAAGACTCCAGCCACCCAGTCATAGACAGTTCTCTCAGCTACTGTACGGCACCGACGCACCAAGTCTGAAACCAACAGGACCCTGAACAGCTTCTACCCCCAAGCCATTAGACAGCTAAATAGTTAACCAAATAGCTATCTGCATTGACCCTTTTTTGCACCAACTCTTTTGAATAATCACATACGCTGCTGCTACTGCTTATTATCTATCCTGTTCCCTAGTCACTTTGCCCCTACCTATATGTACATATCTACCTCAATTACCATGTACCCCTGCACATAAATATTAATAATATGCCATTTAGCAGACGCTTTTATCCAAAGCGACTTACAGTCGTGCGTGCATAAATTTTTTTGTGTATGGGTGGTCCCGGGGTTCGAACCCACTACCTTGGCGTTACAAGCGCCGTGCTCTACCAGCTGAGCTACAGAGGACCACCACATGGACTTGGTACCCCATGTATATAGCCAAGTTATCGTTATTTATTCCTCGTATTATGACTTTTCTATGTTTCTCTTTGCATTGTTGGGAAGGACCCATAAGGGTGACTGTTAGTCTACACCTGTTGTTAACGAAGCATGTGACAAATAACATTTGATTTTATTGTGTGTGTGTGTGTGTGTGTGTGTGTGTGTGTGTGTGTGTGTGTGTGTGTGTGTGTGTGTGTGTGTGTGTGTGTGCGCGCGCATGACCGTACCTCCCAGATCCTCTGTAGTATGTATGAGGCGAAGGAAGGCATGCCTGGAGGACCACCTGACAGCTCCATCAGCATGGTGAGCAGCTTGAAGAAAGGGTTTGCTGCCTAAAAGAGAGGGATGGAGAGGGAGAGAGGGGGGGGTGAGAGAAAGAGAGGGATGGAGAGGGAGAGAGGGGGGTGAGAGAAAGAGAGGGATGGAGAGGGAGAGAAGGGGATGAGAGGGAGAGAAGGAGTGGGAGAGAGGGGGTGAGAGAAAGAGAGGGATGGAGAGGGACAGAAGGGGATGAGAGGGAGAGAAGGAGTGGGAGAGAGGGGGGTGAGAGAAAGAGGGATGGAGAGAAAGAAGAAGAGAAAATTAGAGGGATAAATTAAGATTTGTACAAACTAATAATTGAGTTGGATAATAAATTGAGAGCATTATGTATTAAAAGGGTAGGTTCTCACATCAGTGCTTACCTCAGGCGTCAGTTTAGCGATAGAGGTGAAGAGCATGGATACAATCTGGAACAGAACACAGGAGAAATTAGATTAGAAATACACTGTATGTGCCTGTGTGTGTATGTAATAATAATAATATGGTGGGTGCTTATATTTGTCATATTTCAAACATGTAAAAGTGTGTATTAATACGAATTGGAAATGTATTTTTTGCAAATCCCAACTCTCCCTGAGACAACCTCGGAGAGTGGGGTCACGGCCAGGGTCTGCCATTAACAACGGCGACGTGTTTGTTTGTGTGTGTGTGCATTGGTTGGTGTGTGTGCGTGCATTGGTTGGTGTGTGTGCGGATTGGTTTGTGTGTGTTGGCGCATCTGTTAAACGTACGTGCTCGGCCAGGCGGTTGTTATAGCGACACAGGCTGAAGATGAGGTTGCAGGTCTGCCTGATGTTGATGCCGTCTCGGATGTGCTGGAAGAGGAAGGGGAAGCCTTTCCCCCCGGTCAGGGCTGCCATGTCACTCTGAGACAGAGTCAGGTGTCTGGAGAGAGAGAGAGGGAGAGAGAGAGAGAGAGAGAGAAAGGGGGAGAAGAAAGAAGGTGAAATTATGGAGGGGGGTGATTTGAAAACTGACAACAGCGAATAAATAGGGTGCTATATGTGGTAGTATTTACAGCTCACTTTTGGGCAGTATTACCAACACGATTTTGTGCTGTGACAAAGCTTTGAACATTTCCTGTGACCCAGCAAATGTACAAAACCAATTTGTCTAGTTCGGGGTGATCCTCAAATCATCCCGTAACATTGACCAATCTCACTTTGCTAGTAGCAGGTAAAATCCCTGTGCCATATTATATACTGCTTTCCTATGTCCCAAGTGGTGCTATGCCATGCCCGTCTGTGCCCGTCTGTGCCCTACCTCTCAGAGCGGGACTGTTCCACCAGCAGGGCGATGAGGGCTATCATCTTCTCCAAGGCGGCCGGGCGGTACTTCTCTTCCGCCAGGGACAAGATGTCCTCCTCCTCATCCTCCTCTTCTCCCTCCTCCTCAGACAGCACCTCCACCTGGGGCTGGGGGGACCAGGTCATTACACACAAGCACAGAAACATACACACACAGGTACACACACACACACAACTAGTGTATACTTACGTTCTCAGGCCCCTTGGTGCCCATGTAGAAGTGCACCATGATGGAAATGGCTTGTAGGGACAGAAGGAACTGACTCTGGAAGTATGAGAATAGAGAAAACAAACAGACTGTTAGCAAAAACTGTGTCCTCTAAAACCCCTTCAAGCCATGTATCTTGGTGAGGTAATGCCAAGGTCATGGGTTCAAGCCCTGCAGGAATCACAGAAAACCTACTGAAAATGTACGCACTCACAGAGCAGGCTCTGGTCAAAAGTAGTGCACTATGTAGGCAATAGGGTGCCATTTGGGACTCAAACTTACACTACAGCGAATACTATTTTACACACTTACAGTGGGGAAAAAAAGTATTTAGTCAGCCACCAATTGTGCAAGTTCTCCCACTTAAAAAGATGAGAGAGGCCTGTAATTTTCATCATAGGTACACGTCAACTATGACAGACAAAATGAGAAAAAAAAATCCAGAAAATCACATTGTGGGATTTTTAATGAATTTATTTGCAAATTATGGTGGAAAATAAGTATTTGGTCAATAACAAAAGTTTCTCAATACTTTGTTATATACACTTTGTTGGCAATGATACAGGTCAAACGTTTTCTGTAAGTCTTCACAAGGTTTTCACACACTGTTGCTGGTATTTTGGCCCATTCCTCCATGCAGATCTCCTCTAGAGCAGTGATGTTTTGGGGCTGTCGCTGGGCAACACAGACTTTCAACTCCCTCCAAAGATTTTCTATGGGGTTGAGATCAGGAGACTGGCTAGGCCACTCCAGGACCTTGAAATGCTTCTTACGAAGCCACTCCTTCATTGCCCGGGCGGTGTGTTTGGGATCATTGTCATGCTGAAAGACCCAGCCACGTTTCATCTTCAATGCCCTTGCTGATGGAAGGAGGTTTTCACTCAAAATCTCACGATACATGGCCCCATTCATTCGTTCCTTTACACGGATCAGTCGTCCTGGTCCCTTTGCAGAAAAAACAGCCCCAAAGCATGATGTTTCCACCCCCATACTTCACAGTAGGTATGGTGTTCTTTGGATGCAACTCAGCATTCTTTGTCCTCCAAACACGACGAGTTGAGTTTTTACCAAAAAGTTCTATTTTGGTTTCATCTGACCATATGACATTCTCCCAATCCTCTTCTGGATCATCCAAATGCACTCTAGCAAACTTCAGACAGGCCTGGACATTTACTGGCTTAAGCAGGCGGACACGTCTTTGCACTGCAGGATTTGAGTCCCTGGCGGCGTAGTGTGTTACTGATGGTAGGCTTTGTTACTTTGGTCCCAGCTCTCTGCAGGTCATTCACTAGGTCCCCCCGTGTGGTTCTGGGATTTTTGCTCACCGTTCTTGTGATCATTTTGACCCTACGGGGTGAGATCTTGCGTGGAGCCCCAGATCGAGGGAGATTATCAGTGGTCTTGTATGTCTTCCATTTCCTAATAATTGCTCCCACAGTTGATTTCTTCAAACCAAGCTGCTTACCTATTGCAGATTCAGTCTTCCCAGCCTGGTGCAGGTCTACAATTTTGTTTCTGGTGTCCTTTGTCAGCTCTTTGGTCTTGGCCATAGTGGAGTTTGGAGTGTGACTGTTTGAGGTTGTGGACAGGTGTCTTTTATACTGATAACAAGTTCAAACAGATGCCATTAATACAGGTAACGAGTGGAGGACAGAGGAGCCTCTTAAAGAAGAAGTTACAGGTCTGTGAGAGCCAGAAATCTTGCTTGTTTGTAGGTGACCAAATACTTATTTTCCACCATAATTTGCAAATAAATTCATAAAAAATCCACAATGTGATTTTCTGGATTTTTTTTTCTCAATTTGTCTTTCATAGTTGACGTGTACCTATGATGAAAATTACAGGCCTCTCTCATCTTTTTAAGTGGGAGAACTTGCACAAATAGTGGCTGACTAAATACTTTTTTGCCCCACTGTAAGTCCTTTTGGTTAAAAGTGTCAAAAGTATATTCCTATAAAACGACTACTGTTATCAACGACCAACCTCCTCCTCTCCCATCTTGGCGAACTCGTAGAGGAAGGCGAAGTACTCAGTCAGGTGTTTGCTGTGGGGCTTGACGCCGTGCTCCATGATGGACAGAAGCGTCTTGACGAAGCGCGTCACGCACGAGCGGCTGCCGATGTCCTCCACCGGCCCGTCCATGTCATCAGACCTGGAGGCCACACACAGGAAGAGGAAGTGACATCAGACAACTTGTCAGGTCATGTTCATTAGGTACCAAACAAATGAAAAATGGACTGAAACAGAAAGGGACTACCTAGACTTAAACCTAAACTCTCAATTTCGTTTTCTGTTGCAAAGCATTTTGAAACATCCTATGTTGAGTACCCTAATGAACATGACCCAGGTGATACAGTGGAATTAAACTTGGAGTTTTCCCTGAGTTTTTCCAGAACATTATAAATCGAAACATCTTTGGTTAATGACCATTTCCTCAAATGTTGTGCCACAAAACTCTCCAAGTGGCCACAGTGCTAGGGCAACTAGGTAACACATGGCACCTTTCTCTCAGCCATCTAATGACACAGACACAACATGGTTATGTCACGCTGCAACGCCTCTAGCGGCAGCAAACCATTATCAGTTCAAGAGCCACGTTATAGACTACTCATGGGATAGCAGAAGCTAGTTTAATGTGGGATTTTAAAAAACATGTTTACACTATAAAGCTTACAAATGAATATGTTTCTCAGTTGTGAGTGACTGATTGACTGGGTGGATGATTGATTGGTAGATAAGTGATCGTTCCTACCCGTCCTCCATGCCAGGTTGTAGGTAGAGGTGGGCGTGGACTGGCCGTAGCCTCTGGATGACGTGGATACACAGTCTCTGGAACATCTGATGGCGGACCACAGGGCAGAGAGTGTGAGTGTGTGGGAGTGTGTGTGTGTGTGAGTGACTGCAGAACAATCTGATTGGGGCTCTCACCTGCCGAACAATCTGATTGGGGCACTTGATGAGGATCTGCATGGGCCACCAATTGTCATCAGCCATGCGGTCCAAAAACCACTGAAAGACCATGACGACATAAAAACAGGAAGTTAGCAATTACCCTGCTAATGATTGAAAACCATTCAGCACAATGTGCTAGCTGATTTGTGCTTCAATAAACAGTAAATTTACCTCGCAGGCCGCCTGGCTGTTGTTGAATTGTTTGGTCAGTAGCTCGATCCACTGCAGCATGGTTGGCTGAAAACACACACAGACCAACTTTAGACAAACTCTTGCCATAAGTTAGACCATCTTCCACACCGTAAAACAGAGCAAAAAATCATCACTGAAAAATAACTAGAGATTGCAATTGAGGCTGGCGACTAGAGGGAGCCATCCACTGACAGTAAAGGAAGGACAACTCACCTTTTCCTTGGAGTGAATGAACGTCTCCAGGACAAATGATGTGCTAAGCTGTAATCAAGGAGGAGAGGTGTGAGAGTGGAAAGTACTGTATATTCAAAGTGTAACGGTAAAGCCATAAAAATATATCGGTGAAAAGTTAAAAGGATTTTCTAATGAAGTTCTATGGTTGAGAATAAGGGTTTAGTGGAGTGTGGTCGTACCTTGGCGGTCATGAGGGAGATGGCTTTGGGGTCTGGTAAAGTGCTGGGGATGCTGCTGCAAAGCTGCCACATGAACCTGTAGATAGGAGTACAGAGAGTCACAACACTGATCTCAGACCAGTTTATACACCAAGGCAGCACTTCATCCTGCACTATGTTAATAGATCAAGACCACATTCATATTTCATTGCATATGAGCTATAATTGAGACAGTACTTCATAAGTAAAATCGATGTAGTTATATATTTCAGGGTCAAGTCTTGGGCACCCAAGCAAAGTACTGTTAACATAAGACTCTCAATAATATCACATCTGCATTCTAGCTTCAGAAAAGGTGCAGTCATGATGGCTAGTACAAAAATGTATCACTGACCCAAAGTACGTGTGCTCGAAAATGTTCTTGTCCTGAAGAAACTGCATGTTGTCTTGCCAAATCCACTGAGCAGAGAAAATAAGACGTCAGAATAATCATTTCAACGTTTTGAGAGAATAAAGAATGTGAGAAAGGAGAGTGCTACGAGATCGTAACCAGCCAGGTACCTCGAGTAGATCTGGAGAAACGTCGAAGTTGAAGTCCTTGCCATTCTCCTCCTCTAGCTCCACTCTCTTATAGAAGAGCATGTAAGCACTGTGGGTCTGGAGGGAGAGACATGACACAAACTGTCAACTTTTAAAACCATTTTTTAAACAAAAATGTCACATGAAAATGATTTACAAGGAAACTGACCTTCTCAAAGGAGAAGTCCATGAACTTGTCGGTGACAGAGTCGTACGTTTTTGTCTAAAAGAAAAATATGTTGGTGAGATGAAACATTTCAATATTAAAAAGTATGAATTAACAGTAAAACATTGGAGCTTTGTCTTTATTTCAGGATTTACCGTCATCTCTCCACCGAAGCACTCAGAGGCTAGCTGGGCCGAGTCAAAGGGCTTCACCTCGGCATCGTTGAATAGGTACCTGAGAAAAGCAAGCAAATTAAGTTAATGACAGTCGGTTGTACACCCTAAAATTAAAACATTTTTACATTTTAGTCATTTAGCAGACGCTCTTATCCAGAGAGACTTACATGAGCAATTAGGGTTAAGTGCCTTGCTCAAGGGCACAGATAGATTTTTCACCTAGTCGGCTCTGGGATTAGAACCCCGGTACGCACCCTCTTAACCACTAAGCTACCTGCCGAAAACGAACCCAGGTGTAGCACAGTGCCATGAAATCAACCAATTGCAAGTCATGAATTTCCATGTAAATGGACAATAAAGTATATTGTATCGTAAGGCCATAACACGAGACATCTTTTTTAAAAATTCCCCACGGAGCTGATTTCAATACTAGACCCAGAGATATTCCTCACCACTTGTTATTCTTGTAGGCGTGCGGGTTGACGATGTCTCGGATGAAGCTGTAGTAATGGCCGCCATCCGCCGTGCCCGTGTGCACCGTGACGCCGATGAGGTCATACTCGTAGCTCTCCGCCACCTTAGCCTCGCCCTCCTCCCGGAAACCTGTAGTAGGACATAGCGGACCACATCAATGAGTAACCAACTCCTCCAATTATTGGTTGGATAGCTACAATAGGATATACGCTCGTTGCGCCACCTAGCTTGCCCTCTGATAGGCTAGGTGGACCGAAGATACCAAGAGCAAAACTTTTTATATTGCCTATAAATCACTGGGGAGCATTAGAGTTGCAGACGTTACTTTGTTTTCACATATTTGTTTTTCTATCCAGCACATTTGTCCTTTTTCTGCAGGCTAGGAAAAAGGAACTATCCGCATATTGCTATTCATTCAAATACACTGACTAGACAGTATATTTTACATTTACATTTTACGTCATTTAGCAGACGCTCTTATCCAGAGCGACTTACAGTTAGTGTGTGCATACATTTGTTTGTCATACTGGCCCCCCATGGGAATCGAACCCACAACCCTGGCGTTGCAAACGCCATGCTCTACCAACTGAGCTACACAGGGATGTAGTATAGTGCTACAAGTGAATTTACAGTACATTCGGAAAGTATTCAGACCCCTTGACTTTTTCCACATTTTGTTGCGTTACAGCCTCATTCTAAAATTGATTTATATGAAAAAAAATCTCTACCTACACACAATACCTCATAATGACAAAGCGAAAACAGGTTTTTAGAAATGTTTACAAATTTATAAAAAATTAAAAACAGAAATAACTTATTTACATAAGTATTCAGACCCTTTGCTATGAGACTCGAAATTGAGCTCAGGTGCATCCTGTTTCCATTGATCATCCTTGAGATGTTTCTACAACTTGGAGTACACCTGTGGTAAATTCAATTGATTGGACATGATTTGGAAAGGCACACACCTGTCTATATAAGGTTCCACAGTTGACAGTGCATGTCAGAGCAAAAACCAATCCATGAGGTCAAAGGAATTGTCATTAGAGCTCCGAGACAGAATTGTGTCGAGGCACAGATCTGGGGAAGGGTACCAAAACATTTCTGCAGCACTGAAGGTCCCAAAAGAACACAGTGGCCTCCATCATTCTTAAATGGAAGAAGTTTGGAAGCGCCAAGACTCTTCCTAGAGCTGGCCGCCCGGCCAAACTGAGCAATCAGGGGAGAAGGGCCTTGGTTAGGGAGGTGACCAAGAACCCGATGGTCAATCTGACAGAGCTCCAGAGTTCCTCTGTGGAGATGGGAGAACCTTCCAGAAGGACAACCATCTCTTCAGGACTCCACCAATCAGGCCTTTATGGTAGAGTAGCCAGACAGAAAACACTGCTCAGTAAAATGGACATGACAGCCGCTTGGAGTTTGCCAAAAGGCACCTAAAGGACTCTCAGACCATGAGAAACAAGATTCTCTGGTCTGATGAAACCAAGATTGAACTCTTTGGCCTGATTGCCAAGCGTCACGTCTGGAGGAAACCTGGCACCATCCCTATGGTGAAGCATGGTGGTGGCAGCATCAAGCTGTGGGGATGATTTTCAGCGGCATGGACTGGGAGACTAGTCAGGATCGAGGGAAAGATGAACAGAGCAAAGTACAGAGAGATCCTTGCTGAAAAGGACAACGAACCTAAGCACACAGCCAAGACAACGCAGGAGTGGTTTCGGGACAAGTCTCTGAATGTCCTTGAGTGGCCCAGCCAGAGCCGGACTTGAACCCGATTGAACATCTGGAGACACCTGAAAATAGCTGTGCAGCGACGCTCCACATCCAACCTGACAGAGCTTGAGAAGATCTGCAGAGAAGAATGGGAGAAACTCCCCAAATACAGGTGTGCCAAGCTTGTAGTATCATACACAAGAAGACTCAAGTCTGTAATCGCTGCCAAAGGTGCTTCAACAAAGTACTGAGTAAAGGGTCTGAATACTTATGTAAATGTGATATAACCTGTTTTTGCTTTCTCATTATGGGGTATTGTGTGTAGATTGAAGAGGGGAAAAAAACTATTTAATCAATTTTAGAATAAGGCTGTAACGTAACAAAAAGTGTAAAAAGGGGTCTGAATACTTTCCAAATGCACTGTAGAACAGGGCCTATGAGAACCAATCAGGTGGTTGGGGGTCTGTTGGAACAGGAAGTGACACGTACCCTCTTTCCTGTCGCCCTTGGCCATGAGGAAGTCCTCAGTGTAGGGGGTCATGTCGAGGCGCAGGGGGAAGGAGAAGTGCGTGTTGACCTTCTCCTTCATCATGGTGACCATGTTGAAGGTGTAGCGCATGGTGTTGAAGCTTAGGATGCGAGGCAGCTTCTTGAAGCACGCCCTGGAAGGAGAAGGATCGAGAAAGGGAAAGGCGATTAATCGAAGCACAGGTCAAAAAGAGAGAAACTAGAGACGTCAATAACAGTTATTCTTTCAAACGGTAAACCAACATCAACTGGTGGAAAACCAGCTAACCATTTAAAAAAATGTCTAGTATACAACTATAACTGCCAATTGATTATGGTTGGCTTATTTTCTGTAGAAAAAGTACACAACGCATTTCGACCAGCAGGGTCCTCTTCAGGAGGTTTGTCGGCGACTCACCTCTTCTCTGCGCGTACTTTCTTGCCACACTGGGAGCAGGTGTACATGTTGTCCCCCTCCAGAGTGTCTTTGATGGTCACCTCGTCCAGAGATTCCTGAGGAAACACAAAGACACAATCAGGTCTCTACCAACATGCCAAGCAGTCCTGTATGAACAAGAACTAGGAGCATAGAAAACACACCAGACTAACAGAGTATGACATAGGATGAGTTGAGGAGAAGTTGCCATTTGCAAGAGGAAGAATTTCAACCTGAATCGAAGGCAGCAGTGTGATACTACAGTGAGATTTGAGACGTGTGATTGGAAGGTAAACCCCAGTCTATAACACTTGGTAGCACTTCTAAACAAAGTAAACAATGTTGTTGGCGATGTTGTACTTACGTAGATGTTCTTCATGTCGGCCACTTGGCACCTGACTGTGTAGAACTCTTCGGCTGTCTGACTCACGTGGTCACAGTCCTGTTGGACAGAAAAAATGAGTTGAATGAGAATGGCTTTACACACATACACACTCCACACACACACACACACACACACAGAGCAACATTCTGTAGTGAATTCTTGTAGTGCAAAGGAATTGTGCAAAGATTGAATGCGGTTTATAATACGTTTTGCACTACGGAAATGTTGCCGGTAAAAAGAGTATAGTGATTCTTACCAGCGAGACCACATTGTTGGTGATGACCCCTCCAAAGAGCGTCTTCACTGTGTTTTTCAGGTCCTGGGACATCTCCTCTATCTTGGTGATGAGGTCGGTGAAGAACTCGGTCATGTCCTTCTGCTCGCCCGTGTTCAGGGGCTGCTTGTCCATGGTGTAGGTCTTACAGAACGGACGGGGGTTGTACGCCTTCCTCTCACTCTCCTGGAACGAGGGATGGAGAGAGGAGAAGAATGAGTAAATGGACGAAAGAGATGAGTGGAGCAAATATAAAGTAGCTGAGTCTCTATGGGGACAATGTCTGTCTGTTCTTGTCAACGGACTGAGAAGATAGATTGAGAGCGGTGTGGCAGAGGGCTGAAAGAGAGAGAGCGGCTGCGTACCATGAGATAGGTGAACATCTTCTGGAGCTCCAGCAAGGTGGTCTTGTGCTTTATCTCCTCTGCATACTGGAAATGGAAAAACACACCTCTCATTCATAAACAACATTCAATAGCAAAGCATTCTTCAGGGAGTGAAATAGCATGTGTGGGATGAGCATTCTAGCACAAAATGGCTGCCGTGTATCATCCAGATGAGTGCTATATACAAGCGGTGGATGAGGTGAAATTGCCCCATACAACCTACAGCACTGTGTAAAAAGGAACCATTGTAATATCATCCGTTACGATCACTAATAGAGAGAGAAAAAGAGAGAGAATAAGACAGGAAAGAAAGAGAAAAGAGAGAGAGAGAGAGGCGTAAGAAAAGCAAGAGAGAGAAAGAGGACAATAGTATTTAGAGGACTGACCTTTGCAGTGAAGACGGCCTGGCGTGCCTCAGGGATCATGTAGAGCTGTTGGATAGTGGAGGCCAGGTAGCAGGTGGCCCCCAGGTTGGTGAGGCCCACGAAGCGACACTCGGCACGCACGTCGTCGTGGGGCCAGTAGTCCCACTTGTACGGGGCGTGAGAGGCTGGGGGGAGGTAGAAATGACCATTTAATTAACATCAACACAAATTTTCATATCTTTCAGGAGCCTAATAGAATATACTGGATTTAAGATTGTTTGATAATGCTCAAACATGTACATTGGATCCTAGTCATAGCATTTTCAAAAAATGTGACCTCAAACTTTAATAAACCAACTTGCTCTGCTCATTTGATCCGGTCATGGAAATCCATGGAGCAGACATTACCAACAGGAAGGCCTTACTTCAAAGGGATGCTATTTGGTTGTTTGTTTAAAACCAGCGTATAGTATTTCCACACGAACAACGTCAATTCAATACCCATTGTATTCCCTTGGGCCTTCCCACCAATGCTTTACTCTCATTGACAAATATTCCTAGTAGCATTTTCAACGGTTGCAAAAGGTTCTTCTCACTCTGCATGTGCTGGGACATGACCCAGTTGTGGAGCAGCCTGTAGTTCTCCACCGAGCCCTTCACGGTCTCCACCAGGAGGTCGTAGGCGGCGGCGCGGGCCGCGTGCGACTTGCACTTGGGCTGGGCGCGGTCGGCCAGGCTGGGAAGGAGGAAGAGCAGGTTGTGGACGTCGCGCAGGAACTCCTGGCCCTCGCGGGAGAACTTGAAGAGGCTTGTGTTTGAGGACGCTGGTGGCGAGGCGCAGGAGGCCTGTGAGGCCGTCGTCCTCGATTGCGCCGTCCTGCTGGTCCAGGATCTCACGGCTGGGGAGCGGGAGACAGGTCAATGTTTGATCAAGCAAACTTCAGTGTAGAACTGGTTTAAAACAGTCTTGTCTAATGTATTTGAACTGAGCTGGCCTTAATACTCCAGCAAGAATGTGGACAACGCAAGCCATCGCACATCAAATACATATTTCAAGAGAGACCTGGGTTGTGTCTGAAAACAGCACCCTTTTTCCTATACAGTGCACTACTTTTGACCCGGGCCCATGGTCCAAAGGTAGTGCACTAAACAGGCAATAGGGTACCGTTTCAGACGCAGACCTGGTCTTCGATTCATCTTGGACTCACCTCCGTATGCAGTCGGCCAGGTGTCTGGCTAACGCATCCAGGTCCAACAGGGTGGTCTGGCTGGCGTCTTTGACGTGGATGTTGTCGATGAGCTTGCACAGCAGCCAGAAGTACTCCTTACAGCCCGTCCTCAGCACCGGCTCCTCTTCATAGTCCTCCACCTAAACACACACAGCATCAGCTACAGAGCCCTTCTACATATATTAGGTATGTGTAACTTCACGTGACCAAGGAATTGAATAACCCACACTGAACACATTTGTTTTTGTCAGTAAACAATTCAACAAAATTGTGCTAGTGTGTGTGTATGTGTCTATGTGTGTGTGTATGCATCTGTCTATACGCGCAAGTGTGTATGTGTGTTCTACCCACCCGCAGCGGTTTGAGGGCTTGTGCGTCGGGGAGGAACTTGAGCAGCGTGGAGGCGGCCAGCAGCAGGAAGGACCTGTTGATGGACTCTCCTCCCTCCAGACCCGACAGGGACAGCTTGTACAGGCCGTTACAAGCCTCGTGGCGCACCGCCGTCTGAGAATGACAAACGACCCACTCACGTTAACGCAATTACATTCCTCTATTTGATGTTGTTAACAATGTCACACGAATCAATTGGGTCACAGAATAGTTAGTATTTCAGTAGCATCAAAATAGGATAGTGAACAAATCAACAAACAGCGGTATAGCTAGATTCTTCCCAATATTTTGGGATGGAAATACCCACGAATGTTACACTGAAACAAACTGAAGCCATGTTTTTACGTAGGGGGAAGAAAAGCAAGATGAAGACAATACTAGATCCCAGTTGTTCGTCATTTCCGGAGGGTCAGTGCCCCATGATATTCCCCCAGATCTCACCTCCGGCACCAGCAGGGTGAGCTTCTTGAGCCAGTCGTGGAGGTGGTCGCTGTCGGCCAGACTGGACTTGACCGTGGAGCAGCAGTGGGCCCAGCTCACCAGCAGCCACATGGAGTAGTGGGTCACTGGAACATAGGAATAACACATTAGACATGTGAAATGACTAAGATCAATGTGCTTAAGAACATACAATATGGGCTCCCAAGTGGTGCAGCGGTCTTTTTTTTCGATCCAACAACCGTGATTGGGAGTCCAGGCGCGCTGCCCCTCGTCGGGTTTGGCGTCCTTGTATAAATAAGAACTTTCTAGTTAATAAAGGTACAAAAAAAAACAATGATAGGAGGCTATGACAGATTCACTTTCAGTGAAAAATCTGTGTGTGAAAAAATCTGTGGGGCTTTTCATTTCTCATGTTGATGAACATTATTTAGGCATTCTTAAAATCTAGCTCACCTTCATGACGGGACCGGTGATCTGATTGGGCCTTCAAAACTCTGCAAGTAAAACAGGGAGTGAACATACACGTCAGGTTGAGGGGACAACTTTAGTACAAAGGCATTTTAAACTTGTGATGTTAACTACATTACTATGTCCATACTAGCATACCAATTAGATTGCATGCCCAATACATTGCTTCACACTAAGTAGTATGCTACTATAGCGTGGATATTGGAACAGAGTCCTTAGATATGCCGAAAAGGGCACCCTATTCCCTGATATACTACATTACTTCTGAACAGGGCCCATAAGGCTCTGGTCAAAAGTAGTGCCCCATGTAGGGAATAGGGTGACATTTGGAACAGAGTTGTTCTTTGTGTTCTCTCACCTGTGTGCTAGGTTGTCGTAGGTGTAGGCCACGTTGATCAAGCGCTGGATCAGGTTGGTGCCTTGGACGAGGCCCAGGAAAACCTGACAATAAAAAAAAGGAAGGTTTATCAAATGTTAATGATACAAAGAATTAACCATGGGGATAGATTTGAAGTTCGTGTAGAGGCCAAGACACCACAGGGAGGGAAGTACAGAGAGAGAAAACAGCCGTGGGCAATAGAAGACTACTTCAGAGGGAGAGAAGAGGAGGCTATAGAAGACTGCTTCAGAGGGAGAGAAGAGGAGGCTATAGAAGACTGCTTCAGAGGGAGAGAAGAGGAGGCTATAGAAGACTGCTTCAGAGGGAGAGAAGAGGAGAGGAAATAGAAGACTGCTTCAGAGGGAGAGAAGAGGAGAGGCAATAGAAGACTGCTTCAGAGGGAGAGAAGAGGAGGCAATAGAAGACTGCTTCAGAGGGAGAGAAGAGGAGGCAATAGAAGACTGCTTCAGAGGGAGAGAAGAGGAGGTAATAGAAGACTGCTTCAGAGGGAGAGAAGAGGAGAGGCAATAGAAGACTGCTTCAGAGGGAGAGAAGAGGAGGCTATAGAAGACTGCTTCAGAGGGAGAGAAGAGGAGGCTATAGAAGACTGCTTCAGAGGGAGAGAAGAGGAGGCTATAGAAGACTGCTTCAGAGGGAGAGAAGAGGAGGCTATAGAAGACTGCTTCAGAGGGAGAGAAGAGGAGGTAATAGAAGACTGCTTCAGAGGGAGAGAAGAGGAGGCTATAGAAGACTGCTTCAGAGGGAGAGAAGAGGAGGTAACAGAAGACTGCTTCAGAGGGAGAGAAGAGGAGGCTATAGAAGACTGCTTCAGAGGGAGAGAAGAGGAGGCTATAGAAGACTGCTTCAGAGGGAGAGAAGAGGAGGCTATAGAAGACTGCTTCAGAGGGAGAGAAGAGGGGAAATAGAGGGGGAGAGAAAAAGATGCTGCAGGACATTCTCTACTACTTGCGACAGAAATGTTGCCTTTACTACAGACTAAGTAAAAAATACTACATTAAAAATGTTTTAGTCATCTTCTATTACTGGTGGTTACTGGTTGCTCAATCTGGGGTTATTATACGTTTCTGTATTTACTGTAGTTTATGGTTGAGTCGAACAAAATAATACAAATCGCTTGATCATTTCTCTTTTAAGTGCTACAGCTGTGGGAAAAAAGGTTGTGTACTGCGCATGAAGAGTTATGGATGTCAACTTCCCACCTAGCGGTTAGCATAAGCTATTAGCATTCAGCTGAGGACCACCGTACCTCTGTGAGGCGGGGGATATGCAGGCCCTTGCCGTGGTCGCCGGCAGACTTGCGGGACTTGCCAGGCCAAGCCCTTTTGCGCTGGCTGTCGGTGAGGCCCGACCAGGAGAAAGACGTCGTGGTAGGCTAGGTCCAGGTCGGCCGGGTCCACCGCAAACTGGCAGATGAGCTTAAGCAGGCAAGCCAGGCAGTCCAACAACCACTGAGGGAGGAGAGAGGGAGAGGGGGATATGACCCAAGTTAACCCTCAATACTAACTACAGAACATTGTCTTAAAAACAATGTTTGACATGGCTTTATTTCTGTCATGTTCATGTCCCCCAATGTTTCTCTATCTTTTTTATGATTGTCCACTTTGAAATTGGAAATCTTTGGCACCTCATAACGCAGTTACTTTTAAACATGTGAATAACTGTTTTCTTACAGAACCACTACCACTCACGTATAATGTACTGAAACTTTATTTAGTTTAATCTATACAACCCATTCTATTCAATTTCCTTATTATAATGTGTTTCTGATCCCACCCACCACTGTCCAAGACTCCTGGTCCTTGGGCTCCAGAATGGCAGAGTTGAAGATCTCCAACAGCAACTGAAGCCCTCCAGATGACACAAACTGTAAAAGGAGAGAGAAATAGGACATTGAGTTGACTTGATTGATAAGTGGTTTGTACAAGGCTGTACAGTATGGGAGTTAGTCAGTTTAAGGGGGCGTACCTTGCAGCTCCAGGAGTTCTTACTGTTCTCTATCTGGTCCTCGCTGGAGTCGTCAGAGTCTGGGTACAGGTCACTGTAGCTCCCCTGGACAGAGACAGACAACACAGGGGTCATTCATATGCGTGTTTGAATCAGTGAGCAGAGCAAGGGTATGCATACGAGTGTGAATCTATGTGTGTGTGTGAATGTGGGTGTTCATGAATGAGCAAAAATATGTTTGAGTGACAGAGTAAGTGTGAGTGTGTGTGTGTGCAGTCCCAGTAGTACCGTGGACTCCCGGTGGATGCGTCGGTTGGGTTTGCCCAGGGCCTCAATGATCTCCAGGGCGTACAGCAGCTTGTGGGGGCTCTTGATCCTCAGCAGGTCCTTCCAGCACAGACCCTCGCCTCCCTATGGACAGACAGAGAGAACACACGAGACAGGACGCATGTCTTTATGTTGTCCTGTGTTTGACTGGTGTGCAAAGCGGGTCAGAACAAGCACACCTGATTCAACAACTCAACTAATCGTGTTGAATGAGGTGCGTACGTGATGGGCTGGAACAAAAATGCACACCTCTGGGGCCCTGGGAATGTTTAAGAAACACTAGTATAAACGAATGAGCAGGATGCAAAGGGATAAGCAGGCCTGGTGGCAGGAGCACAACAGTATCGGGGAAGAGCGTCAGTAGTAGTGCATAGAAGAGTGTTCAACGGTGTATAGGGTAGTGTGTAAATAGCTGTGTGACAGTGTGTAGGGTAGTGTGTAAATAGCTGTGTGACAGTGTATAGGGGAGTGTGTAAATAGCTGTGTGACAGTGTGTAGGGGAGTGTGTAAATAGCTGTGTGACAGTGTGTAGGGGAGTGTGTAAATAGCTGTGTGACAGTGTGTAGGGGAGTGTGTAAATAGCTGTGTGACAGTGTGTAGGGGAGTGTGTAAATAGCTGTGTGACAGTGTATAGGGGAGTGTGTAAATAGCTGTGTGACAGTGTATAGGGGAGTGTGTAAATAGCTGTGTGACAGTGTATAGGGGAGTGTGTAAATAGCTGTGTGACAGTGTGTAGGGGAGTGTGTAAATAGCTGTGTGACAGTGTGTAGGGGAGTGTGTAAATAGCTGTGTGACAGTGTGTAGGGAAGTGTGTAAATAGCTGTGTGACAGTGTGTAGGGGAGTGTGTAAATAGCTGTGTGACAGTGTGTAGGGGAGTGTGTAAATAGCTGTGTGACAGTGTGTAGGGGAGTGTGTAAATAGCTGTGTGACAGTGTGTAGGGGAGTGTGTAAATAGCTGTGTGACAGTGTGTAGGGGAGTGTGTAAATAGCTGTGTGACAGTGTGTAGGGGAGTGTGTAAATAGCTGTGTGACAGTGTGTAGGGGAGTGTGTAAATAGCTGTGTGACAGTGTGTAGGGGAGTGTGTAAATATCTGTGTGACAGTGTGTAGGGGAGTGTGTAAATAGCTGTGTGACAGTGTGTAGGGGAGTGTGTAAATAGCTGTGTGACAGTGTGTAGGGGAGTGTGTAAATAGCTGTGTGACAGTGTGTAGGGGAGTGTGTAAATAGCTGTGTGACAGTGTGTAGGGGAGTGTGTAAATAGCTGTGTGACAGTGTGTAGGGGAGTGTGTAAATAGCTGTGTGACAGTGTGTAGGGGAGTGTGTAAATAGCTGTGTGACAGTGTGTAGGGGAGTGTGTAAATAGCTGTGTGACAGTGTGTAGGGGAGTGTGTAAATAGCTGTGTGACAGTGTGTAGGGGAGTGTGTAAATAGCTGTGTGACAGTGTGTAGGGGAGTGTGTAAATAGCTGTGTGACAGTGTGTAGGGGAGTGTGTAAATAGCTGTGTGACAGTGTGTAGGGGAGTGTGTAAATAGCTGTGTGACAGTGTATAGGGGAGTGTGTAAATAGCTGTGTGACAGTGTGTAGGGGAGTGTGTAAATATCTGTGTGACAGTGTATAGGGGAGTGTGTAAATAGCTGTGTGACAGTGTGTAGGGGAGTGTGTAAATATCTGTGTGACAGTGTATAGGGGAGTGTGTAAATAGCTGTGTGACAGTGTGTAGGGGAGTGTGTAAATAGCTGTGTGACAGTGTATAGGGGAGTGTGTAAATAGCTGTGTGACAGTGTGTAGGGGAGTGTAAATAGCTGTGTGACAGTGTGTAGGGGAGTGTGTAAATAGCTGTGTGACAGTGTATAGGGGAGTGTGTAAATAGCTGTGTGACAGTGTGTAGGGGTAGTGTGTAAATAGCTGTGTGACAGTGTGTAGGGGAGTGTGTAAATAGCTGTGTGACCGTGTGTAGGGGAGTGTGTGTGAGAATAGGTGACATACCGTGTCGTCTGAGATGTTCTGGAAGGCCAGCAGCATGTTGGGGCAGGTGGGCAGCAGCATAAGCAGCTCCCAGACGCGCCTCGACAGGTTCTCAGCATGGAGGTGCAGCTCCTCACACCGTAGGTTCTGGAGTAGAATATAATACATCTTGATTTTGAGATTTGAACAGAAATTCATATATTTTCTGCTGTCACAGTGACAGAACCCATACCGATACACCACAGACCACACAGCCACAGAGCAGCAGCCCTGAAGCAGTCCTATAAACACAGCCCATGGCAGGCACACACTCAGTCAATACCTCAAGTAATTGTTTTAACGTTCTGGTCAGATCAGATGAGTGTTAGATGTGAGGAAGTGAAGAGGTGGGAGCGAGACAGCGAGCGAGAGAGAGAGAGAGGGATAAATGCATGCAAAAGAGACAGAGTGAGTGAAGTACAAACAGCACACTGGATAACCCCTCTCTCGGCCTTCCCTGAGTCCCTGTGAAGGGAGACTATAAAAAGCAATGACCGCCGGATGACTTTGCATTTCAAAACGAGACGGCTCCCGCCGCTGTGACTAAAATATACACTTTGACAGACGAGCACCTTACTTCCTATGTTTGATAGTCCAGTAAAACGTACTGCAGGGTTGAGTCCCAAATTCCACCATATTCCCTATATAGTGCACTACTATCGACCAGAACATAATGAGCCCTGGTCAAAAGTAGTGCACTATTAAGGGAACAGGGCTGCCATTTGGGACTCAACCCTGCAGTACGTTTTACTGGACTATCAAACGACTGTCAGAAGAGAATTGGACAGTAGTGATGCATTATGCATGATGCACCTGGAAGGAACAGCCTACTTTATATTCTGGAAGGGCTTTTTGTTCAAAGTCTATTTTACATTTAATCGGATGGAGAGTATGTCAAATCTGGTTTTCTATGTAGCCATTTCCAAGCTGCTTTTTCAAATGCTCTGATGAATTGCTCGCTTATTTCCTTAGCTATATAATTAAGGGCATCTAATAGACATTTTAAAGATTATACCACGAAACCCATCCCCAAACATACACCCCATATCTACTCCGTCACGCACACTTTGGAGATGCGAAGGGGATTCCCCCACTCTTCCCCCAACATACAACCCCCTCACACACACACCCCGTCATGCCAACCACACTTTGTTCCCCCCCACACACACACCATGGGACTGTCCAGGGCCCCCTCTCCCAGAGCGCCGGGGGCTTAAAGCAGGCCAGCATCTCACACCCCCTCGACATCCCCTCACACACAGCCCTAACCCACACCACACACACACACTCCATGACCCACCTCGGGGCTGTCTCCCAGGGCACTGGGGGGTTTGAAGCAGGCCAGCATCTCCAGCAGGTCGAATAGGGTGGTGAGGTGGGGCTCCTGGAGCAGCAGTAGCATGGGGATGTGTTCCTTCTGGGGCGGGGGGAGACACGAGGCCGGGAGCTGCACCCCCTCGCCCTTACGTTCCCGCCGGGGGCGCCCAGGGAGACAAACACCATCTGTAAAGGGAAGGGAGGGAGGGGCATGAGTGCCATAGATGGGGGCCAATCGAGGGTTATAGGAATTGCAGCTTTTAAAGGCAATGTTTCCGCGTTAGAAGAGATCTCATTCACGTAAACACTGCATATGTTGGCTAAATCGGAAATTTGCTTTTAAAAGACGCAATGCTTAATGACCTGCGATCGGATTGAATCCCGGCACTAGTGTGCGAATGTGCAGACTGCCAAGTGTGTGTAAGTAGTTACCTGCATGTCTTTGAAGCCCAGCTCATGCAGGGTCTTCTCATCGTAGTCAGTGGTGAGCTCATGGCCAGAGGAGATCATTCTGACTGGACCCATCAAACCACCTTAAGGAAACACACATTGACTGTTGAAACACCCAATACTAAAAGCGGATTCTGATCAATTAACTTGCTCCTTTCCCTTATTGAATAACCATCACTCAAATCTGAAAGGACTGGATAGAAACTGTATAATCTACCTTCTGAGGTGCTTACTTCAATAAATCACTAAAGGAAGCATGCATTTCTAATGAGGAAACCATTCGCTGCACAGGAATTGCCCTTGGGGACAATGAAGATCTATTGAATTGAATTAAATTCAATTCAAGACTACTGCGACACAGGCCCTGTTTGAATACTCCTAAAATACTGCGAAAAAATACACTGTGCGATCAGTGATTACTTCAAAAGAGAAGGATGCAACAGCCTGGGGGAGAATCTCAACTGCATTTCCTTGATTCCATCCAATCGCATACTCATCCCCTCCTCAAAATTCATTGGATGAGAAGAAGGTCAGACGTCCCTCCCCTCTGACTTTCTCATCCAATGGATTTTGAGAAAGCGAGGAATCAAGTGCAATCGAGATTCTCCATTGGTATTGGCGCTACACTGGATCAGGGGTCAAAAGGTCAGAGGTGACAGACCTGGGAAGTCCCCCTGGCGGCTGCTCTGTCCAAACTCCTGCAGCTGGGCCTGCTGGTTCATCTGCTCCTTCTGCAGGTTCTCGTACCAGTGGGTCACCTCGGCCCGCAGGTCTGCCACCTGGTCACTGGGGTACATCTCGATGGTCATCTGGTACCAGACACACAGGTTGGAACGTAGACACACACACGCAGGGACAGACGCGCGCACACACACACACACACACACACACACACACACACACACAGGAGACAAAGGCATGCGGACAGACAGACACAAACACACAGGCGCACAAACAGAAAAAAGTGTTAGAAACACATCCTTACAAACATCTAGAATGAAAACAGCATTCTTCACAGTAGTATCAAAACAAACATTTTCTACTCCACAAAGCATGAAATTAGCTTGCGCCAATCGTTCCCATTCATTTTGACATTGTGGCCTGTAGATTTTTCCTAACCCAACAGAACACAAGAGCAACAAGAGCATTTGAGTGTGCCAAATCAACCAAGGGTTAATAATTAAGTACCAAGATGCTGGGTACTTTCTTGGGTACCTTGTCGGGCAGGCCGGCGGGCTGGCACACGATCCTCAGTGGCAGAGACTGCTTGTCGCTCAGCGCCTTCAGGTGGCTGCTGATGCCCGTGCCCTCGATCTGCCACTGACGCAGGTGGTACGCAAACCTGGAGAGGGGGCAGGAGACAAACAGAGTGTTGGGGGGCAGAGAGAAAGTGAGAGAGCGCCAAAGAGAGACACGGTTCTTAGTGCTAGTTGAAATTAGCGCGGGAGTTGAGGGGGGAAAGTTTGGGTAATTGGCCAAGAATAACTTGTCCTGTGCTCTCCAGTCCAATGGTCTCCCTGAAATAACGTGTTTTAAGTTTAGACGTCTAAATATAACTTTTTGTGTGTGTGTGTTTCTCTGTGTGTGAGTTTCTGTGCGTGTCTGCTTGCGTACGTGCGTTTCTGTGTGTGTGTGTGTGTGTTTCTCTGTGTGTGAGTTTCTGTGCGTGTCTGCTTGCGTACGTGCGTTTCTGTGTGTGTGTGTGTGTGTGTTTCTCTGTGTGCGAGTTTCTGTGCGTGTCTGCTTGCGTACGTGCGTTTCTGTGTGTGTGTGTGTGTTTCTCTGTGTGCGAGTTTCTGTGCGTGTCTGCTTGCGTACGTGCGTTTCTGTGTGTGTGTGTGTGTGTGTGTGTGTGTGTGTGTGTGTGTGGCTCCCTACCTGCGTCGGAAAGCCTCCAGGTGGGTCTTGAGCATGAGCAGGCCCCTCTCGATGACGGTGAGGCTGGAGTGGGCGTCCTTCTCCAGGTTGGATGAGGTCATCATCAGGCTCTCCATGCACTTACTGATGAACTCCTGCTCCTTCTCCAGGCCTGTCTTACCAGCTGGGAGACGGACGGACAAACCGAAAGGCACGCGCACACACACAATCAATATCGGTCAAAATCAGTAGGTCATCATGGTGACTCCTGATAGGCAAGCTGAAACAAGCCTAGCTTCTACACAAACATCTAAAACCGCTCGTTCAATATAATGACTATAAACTAGGATGTTTTGGATCCAACCCCTGGATCTAGACGCACTGCTGTGGACAGGGTTTCCACTTAGTTTTTTGCAATATAAATAAGGATGGTATGGTAGAGAAATACTACTACTACCACTAATAGTCTTCAAGCATGTACCAACTGAGGTCCACTGACCGTTGATGTAGTAGGAGTTGATGTACTGGATGGCAGCTCGGCTGATGTCTGCAGACTGGGCCCTGAGGGCGATGCCCCACAGCTGGTCCATGCCACACAGCTACAGAGAGGTCAAAGGTTAGAGGTCACATACAAGTGTTGACAAGGTGACAGCAGGGTTCAGTGAGAGGTATGGCGGGGCCTGGAATTTACCAAACTCAGACGACACAACCTGTGTGTGTTTGTGTGTATGAATGTATGAGCAACTGTACTCGGTGTGTGTGTGTGTGTGCTTGAATCCTTCTCTGTAATGTGATTTGTGGATTCAAATAAAGTATTTAAAGTGTGTGTGTGTGTACCTCGCAGTTGGAGCCGCTGTCGTAGGCGCTGGTGGCCAGACGGGCCAGGTTACAGAGATGCTGGAAGAGGTTGAGGCCCGTCATGCTGATGGTCTCCGGCTTCAGCTGGGGCATCTGAGGAAACACAGGTGGTGTTATGGGCAAAAGGTATTACAATGATAGACTTTAGCGACTTTAAGGCCAATGCTTTAAGGACAAGGATTTTCAATGATTTGGGTAACTTTTCCGATTTGTTTCCCCCGGCTACTGAATCACTTTTCGATTACCTTTCACAACGAATTGACAACTTTGGGACGTTTTAAATGACTGTCCACAAGCTAAAGGTGATTCTTTTTTTTCTAGCTATCAATTCATTTAGTTTTTTTAAAAAGTGAGGTTCACTATCAACACCACAACCCACGCTGGAATGACCCTTGTCAGACACCCCTCCCCACTAAGACCAGATGGTCCAGTCCAGTCCGGTCGTACCTTTTCCAGGAAGAGGTGTTTGTAGGTCTCCATGCCCATGGCATGCTGGTCTTTGCTGCGGACCTGGTTGAGGAACCAGTGCAGCGCGTCGTCGTAACACTCTCCATCCTCCACCAGGCAGTGCCACAGGATGTCCACCTGCTCTAGACTCAGTCCTGAGGGAGAGGAGGGGCTGTTAGTGTGTTCGTATAGAAATACCCTGCTGTTATATATGCACACATTCACTGCTGCGGAGAGGAGTAGCTTAACTGGCAACACAAACACACACTTCAGACTATAAGGGGAAGATGAGCGTATCACTCCCACACTGGATCCACAATGGACGCAAACACACACGCAGATAGACACCACATTTACAATTTCACATACACACAATTTAAATGTTTGCCAGAGAAAAAATGTTGTATCATGGAGAATGGCACTCTGTATGTCCTGATCAGGCGCCACCAAAACAGGGAGTCTCCCAGTCTACCTCTAAATCCCAGATATTAGCTCCCCTTCACGCATACACAAAAGCCACACACACACACACGGCTATGAACAGAGTTTAGCTAGCTAGCTAGGTAGATCCGGTCACCCCTCTCTAAAGACTCCAGAGGACAATGATGTCTCTGTTGTAGGAGAGAGAAGCTCATCGGGTTACACATCTCATCTAGGGTCAATTCCATCACCAGGGTGTAGCCAGCCAGAGCCAGCGGCAGAGAATGATAGGGAATGTTTCTGTTGAGCTGTATGTGAAGACTGGGTAATGTAACAGAAAAGCTGGAATCAGAGTTTCTTATTGGACCAGTGAAGGTTGTTCACTCCCCGTTTCAGTCTGTTTTGTTCCATTTGGTGCCTAATGAACGCGACCCTGTTGACTTACTGAAGTGGTCCGGGGAGCCCAGGGTGGAGAAGACACAAGTCAGGAACTGCAGGCGTACTTGGACTTCCGCACTGTGGCCATACCTGTGATCGCATAGTAATCAAAGAACATCATTCATAATGAACTATTCCGTTTCCTTTCTGTATTGCACCATCACTACAACGTCCATTTCAACACGTTTCACATTTCAAATAAAGGAAATCAAAAGACTAGCTACACCCTCTGTAGTTCTGTCAGGACAAAACACACGTGTCATTTTGTCTCTGCGGTCCCTTAAAGCGGCCAGCACCTCCCAGCTGGCCACATACACAACCACAGAGTCACTGTCTGCAGCCATTGCACACCAGAACCGCACTGCAGCGAGACTGGTCGGCTTAATAAGCTGCAGTTGTAGTTACATCGGTATACCTACAATACATGCTGTGTTACCAAATATGTTGTCCATATTCCACAGTAAGACTGTTACCGTTGTATTGTTACAAGGCAGTGGAGAGAATTGGTGGGTTACTCACAGGGCAAACTTGTGCCTCTGCTCTCGGACTTCCTGGATGTAGTGCAGCAGGTTCTCAAAGAACAGTTTCATCATGTGCAGCTCCTTCTCTGCCCACCTGAAAGACATCACACACAACATCAATGGGTGCGTTCGTAAATTCAGTATCGACTTCCGATTTCTGAGCACTCTCGTCTGACTGTGCCAGAGCGCAGAATAACTGACAGATTTACGAACGCGCAACAGCAGTTGAATATGACCGGTGTCAGTAAACGTCTGCAAAAAAACAGAATTAAATTGTTGCCAGCAGCACAGTTACAGTCAGCAATGCTCTGGATTACATGAAAACAGCCTAACCAGCTCTGCTAGGGCGAGCAAAACGGTCAGACTGCGGTGTTCTCTCATTTGTGTCTGGAAGTAGCTAGCAAGCTAGCCAACTTTTCCAGTTAGCTTGGGTGCTTGACTGCCGTGTGAAAACACTCCTGAGAATGCTCGGCTCAACCCTACTCCTCGGTCAGAGCGTCCAGTGTGCGCTCTGAACGCTCCGAGTGCGAAGCGCTCTGAATTTACGAACGGACAATCTGACAACGCTCTGAATTTACAAACGCACTCTGGCACTCCAAAGTGAATTTACGAACACACCCAATGTCACAAAAATAGTAGTTGTTATCACACACACGATATTCGGTGATGCCATGTAATGGACAACGTTTGTCTGTTCTAATCATGCCGATGGTGCGATGCTTACATGGTGATCCAGTGGGTGTCGTAGCTGGAGCCGAACTGCTGAAAAGTGCCGAAAAGTTTGGGAAGGAGGCGCAGAGAGACGACCACGGATCTGTGAGAGAGAGAGAAGCATGGAGTCACAAAGCAAGTTTCACATAATAGCTAGCCAACGAAGGGATCTTATTACAAAATAATTTCACATCAATTCATTTCAGAGCTATGTTGTTCACACAGACATACACGCTCATATATGCCCACGTACACACACACACGTACCTGTGGTTGGCTAGGTTCTCCAGGCAGCCCTCGATAAAGCGCATGCGGATCTGGCGGTCGGTAAACCAGCACACCAGAGAGCACAGCAGCTTCTCCGCCTCATTGATCAGGCCCTCCGACAGGTGGATCTGATGGAACAGGGAAGAACGGAGAAAGGTCACTCGCATCTTTTTCAGACTTCAGAATATCACAGAGATCCTAAACTAATAGCGATAACTAACCTTATTAATAAATTAGCTTCTCCTTGAAACCTGAAGGAGGAAGTGATGCACTCTCCTAATACGTTGAGTATTTAGTAGCTGACAAAGCGTGTTTTCCACACAGTAACCAGGATTCCATCCAACCATTTTTATGCGAGTAAATTACCCGATGGATAAAAAACTAATGACAGGCCTGATGGAAACTGTCAAATTGTCAGTATATTCCCTAAATGTCAACAAAAACTAAATACACTAGTGGATAGTTTTTTTGTCTGCGATTAGAGTATGCAACAGATTGCAGTGCAAATTGTGCAATTGTTGATAGAATAACCATCATGTGGAGATATATTTGCAGTCATGCGATGCTATGTGTCTCTACAACTTGAAAAAGTATGGACAGTTTATTACGCTACAGATGAAATAAGTTGAGTTTTTGTTTTGTTTTTGTGAATGAACATTTACACGACAAAATGTGTAGTTTGTTTCTGGGAACTCAAACTCTGCTTCTACGCCGCTCGGCTTCAAGGCTGTCTGACTACTAGCATGCTACATGCTTTTACTCAGCAAAAGATACCATTGAAAGGAAGTCTCCACCAGAACGCTTTCTCAGTGCACGGTGTTATCCAGTGTCATGGTTCTTACCGCGTCCTCATCCTGCACCAGGTCCCAGAGCAGCGTGTTGCCCTTCTTGCACACGTTGTCCAGGTTGATGTCGGTCACGGCGTGGCCAGAGTACTGGTGCTTGTGGACCTGCGGGCCTGCAGAGGAATAAAACATAGCCGCTGGTGAGAAAGAGAGCCATAGTAAAATGTTCAGTAAAGATTTACTGTACTGCTAATTTGTCATGCTAAAATGTCATGCTTTAAAATGTTGCAAGGTTAACAACTGAAATCGAGTGATTACGTTTACAAGCTCTGAGCAGGCACGGCACGCAAGTCCACTGATCTTTCTTCCATTTTTGTTCATTTTTGTCGTTTAGCAGACGCTCTTATCCAGAGCGATTTACAGTAGTGAGTGCATACATTTTCATACTTTCTTTTCGTACTGGTCCCCAGCGGGAATCGAACCCACAACCCTGGCGTTGCCAGCACCATGCTCTACCAGCTGAGCTACACGGGATTAACTGATGGTGAAAGCGTTTAACTGGATTGACCCATCCAGATGATGGGAAGATTAGTAGAACCATAACTACGTGATTCTTGCTGCTGTAAACTGAGGCACGTTATCGGTGTGCAATGAGTGGGTACACCGTTCCGTGAGTGCGGCATTCCGTGAATTTTCCAACCGCGATTTCGGGGAAACGTGGGAATTTTGGGGGAAATTACAGTAAATTCACAACCCTAGGTGCACCGTGCAGTGCAGCCTACCTTGCACCATGTGCTCGTGGTAGATAGAGGCCAGGTTGGGCAGGTGCTGCTGCAGGTGGGAGCTGAGCTCGGCGTGCGAGTTGATCTGCACCAGCTCCTCCTCACAGCCAGATTCCTCACCGTCAAAGTCGGCCATGTTCTTCTCCGACTTGGCGCTGATCTGGGAGCTGCTGCAGGACACGTCGTCTGCGCTCAGCATGTCGTCCACCATGTGCCTGGCGGATGATTCAATGTTAGAAGGGCAATGCATATTTTCGTCACTTGAATAAGCCCTAGTTTCATGTCGCAAGGAAAACTGTTACATTTACACTGAATGTCCAAAACATTGTTCTTTCCATGACAGACTGACGAGGTGAATCAAGGTGAAAACTATGATCAATTATTGATGTCACTTGTTAAATCCACTTCAAATCAGTGTAGATGAATGGTAGGAGACAGGTTAAAGGATTTTTAAGCCTTGAGACAATTGAGACATGGATTGTGTATGTGTGCCATTCAGAGGGTGAATGGGCAAGACAAAATATTTAAGTGCCTTTGAACAGGGTATGGTAGTAGGTGCCAGGTGCACCATGTTGAGTGTGTCAAGAACTGCAACGCTGCTGGGTTTTTCACGCTCAACAGTTTCCCATGTGTATCAAGAATGGTCCACCACCCAAAGGACATCCAGCCAACTTGACACAACTGTGGGAAGAATTGGAGTCAACATGGGCCAGCATCCCCGTGGAACGCTTTCGACACCTTGTAGAGTCCATGCCCCGATGAATTGAGGCTGTTCTGAGGGCAAAGGGGAGTGAAACTCAATATTAGGAAGGTGTCCCTAATGTTTGTACACTCAGTGTATGTCTAGTTCCTCTTGACATGTAGAAATTATTGACTGGACACACTTCTACACATCTATGCAACTACAGCCAACTCAACCGTCTATGGATTGTATCTAAGCTCATTTGGACGCCGACATAATTGCTAGTAGTTGGTCCTGATTCAACATGTAGAATCGGCCACGGACAGTTTGTCTTAGTTGGGGTCTGTAGTTGGATAGAAGCCTTAAAATAACCTTATCTCTCTAGGAAAATTTGCCAAACATAGACCATTGTGAAAGAGGAGATATAGAGAAGATACAGATTAGCGTAAAGAAAGCAAAGAGACGGTGATAGTCTTACCCTTCATGGTGGTGGTGATTATGGTGATGATGGTGGTGGGGCCCGATGAAGTGTCGGCAGTTGAACAGCTCGTTGCCCATGGCGTCCCCCAGGAAGTCCCCGGGGCAGGGCAGGCAGGGGGGCTCCTGGGGTCCTGGGGCCATTTGGGATGAGGGGCCTCCCATCTCTGAAAGTTGTTGTTCGGGCCCCTCAGGCCGGGCCGAGCAGGCATCCAGCATCCTCATGCGGCCCTCCATTGATGCCGCAGCCGTTACCATGCCGACGGCTGCCTCTGGGTTAAAGGGCAAACCTTTGGGTTTTGGTCCGTCTCCTGCTCCTCTTTCGCCCTGCTCCTCCACCAGCACATCGGCCGCTTTCCGCTTCCTGACCTCCGGCTGGTCCCGGGGCTCCTTCTGCGGGCTGCCCTCGGCCGCTACCCCCCGGTTGTTCCCCTCTTCATCCTCTTCATCCTCATCTTCTATCTTCATCATCTTCTTCGTCATCTTCCTCCTCATCCTCTTCCTCCTTGAGGACCTCGCTGTCGGCCATGTCGTCAGAGTGCAGCTCGCTGCCAGGGCTTCCCGCTGACTGGCTGGCACGGCTGGACCCCGCCTCGTTGCTGGAGCCCTCGCTGTGGCCACTGCTGCTGCCCGGCCCGCTGCTGCCCTCCTCCATGCTGTTGGCCGTCTCATCCGAGCTGCCCTGCATCGACTCCTGGACGGGGCGGAGAGAGAGGAGACCGACTCAGTTCCAGTTAAACCAGCCATACATCAGAACTTTTTTTATTACATGAAACCAGAAAATGCGAATAAAATTGGGATATTGACTTGGATTGGCTTTTGGATAATAAAAATAATAAAAAGTTAGCAATTGGAGACAGTGGCTACGTAAACAAAAAAACTAAGCATGGATTGCTGAACAGTGCTGGTTTGCTCCTAATAGCAATTCCTATTAAACGTATAGAGAAAGTGCATCACTTGTTTCTCCAGCTAGATAGTGTGAAAAGGGTACTAGAGTGCTGCTAACCTCTGTGTCAGAGAGTCTCTGCTGGCCCCGCTTGCTGCCGCTCATCATCTGCTCGTCCATCTCCATGTCGCTACCGCCGCTGTGGTGCGTGTCGCTGTTGTCACTGCTGTCCGGGCTGGCCGCTGGGGAGCCTGGGTAGAGACGAGAAGCAGAGGCTTGATGCATCAGATACCGCATCTCACAAAACAGTTCAGAGTTCATAAGGGCACAATCCCCTGTAGCTCAGTTGGTAGAGCATGGCGCTTGCAACGCCAGGGTTGTGGGTTCGTTTCCCACGGGGGGCCAGTATGAAAATGTATGCACTCACTAACTGTAAGTCGCTCTGGATAAGAGCGTCTGCTATAATGACTAAAATGTAAATGTATATATCAGCAGAGATTTGTAAGAGCATATGTTTCTAAGCCAGTGGTAAACAACCCTGGTTATTGGGTTCTAAAGGGTGTTCAAGACCTTTGTTCCATTCCCAGCACTAAAACATCTGATTCAACACCTTCATCACCTTGATTAGTGCTGGACTGGACCAAAAACCTGCATACCACTGCAACTCTACCGCACCGGAGTTGTTGACTACCACTGATCAAAGATAAAGAATATATATCCCCTTGAAATACACACAAACACAACGCACAACCGTCGTACCTTTCTTGTTGCCCATGGGGACGTTGGTGTTGAGCAGCGAGGCGAAGGAGCTCTGCTTGGAGAGCTGGGCCTTAGCGGACAGGGCGTTGTTCCACAGAGCCTTGATCAGCATGGAGGCCAGGTACAGGGTCTGAGGAGGGGGGGCGGGCAGCATAGAATTACATATAGAATCACAATTATAGGATCTATATGGTGTACAGGTGACCAAGACAAAGAGCAGCTCAGTTAGACAGGGTTAACGTGACTGTAAAGCTCATCGTCAAAGTCATCTGGTGATACATAGATTAAATCACACTCAACATTTGATCGTCCACTCCTTGCCATGGCCTAAGGCAATAATAGGGCCGGGACTATACCAGTATCGCAATACTTTTTCCATGGCAAAAATGAAAACACGAAGCAGATCAAACTCTTTGATCCTTAAAAACCTGCTGTATGTAAAATATTGTGTGCTATAGCTTGGAAAATAAATAAATGTGACTCTGGATGACAACATAATGACGTTTGTTTCTAACATTAGGGCTGTTTTCCTAAAGAAGTTAAATTGGCTTCGTGTTGTGTTTCCTTGCCACGATACTAACGAGTATCGCGACACTGGCATCTTCCCGGACCTAGGTCATTCGTAGTCCTCATATTCTGAGAATACCATCAACTACCAATGGGCACTCATGATGTGTGGCGTGTGTGTACCTGTTCGGTGTGGGCGCTGGGGTGCAGGCCGGATACCAGGTTGAGGACGTGGCGCAGCGGCACCGGGTCCAGGTTCTTGATGAGGGAGGGGAACAGGTCGTGGATGTAACGGCTACAGTGCTTCAGCTACAGGGGGAGAACAGATAGAGAGACAGGGTCAAGGAGAAAATCAGTGAGAAATGACCCAAAAGTCAACTTTGGATTTCAATGAACGTTATGATAGCACATCAAAACAAAAATAATTGGTTGAATATAGTAAAAAAATCAGTAGAACATATGCATACAAATTCAGCGTATGAGTGCTGCTCTAGGATTAGGTCCCTCATTTCTTTATCCTTATTTTATAAAAGAGCATTCCAACAACTTCTCCTGAGAAGCTTTATACATGCGGCCCCTGGTGTTTAGGGCCTAGTTACCTGAGCTGCAGCCCAGATGCAGTCCACATGCTGGGTGCTGAGCCTGCCTTCTGCGGCAAGGAAGTTCAGGATCACTTGGCACTGTTTAATGATCTGGAACAACAACAAAAGAGGCACAAAGACAACCTCCGCATTAACAGGGGAGTTCAAACACAGACTGTCCACAAAAATGTATTGACTTACTGTAATAATGACTTGGAAAGGGAAAACTCACCTCTATGTGCAAATTTGGTCCAAAGATGTGCTCCACCACATTGTTGTTGATTAGCCAGTCAGCTAGTTCCTTCGCTATTGACCTGGAGGGACAGTTTGAGGTTGAGGTACGCTCCTTTTACGGTCCGTGATGCAGTGCTAAATCAACTCAATGGACTTCCGATTCATTGTAAAACCAACTCAATGGACTTACGTTTCATTGTAAAACCAACTCAATGGACTTACGATTCATTGTAAAACCAACTCAATGGACTTACGTTTCATTGTAAAACCAACTCAATGGACTTACGATTCATTGTAAAACCAACTCAATTGACTTCCGTTTCATTGTAAAACCAACTCAATTGACTTACGTTTCATTGTAAAACCAACTCAATTGACTTACGTTTCATTGTAAAACCAACTCAATTGACTTACGTTTCATTGTAAAACCAACTCAATTGACTTACGTTTCATTGTAAAACCAACTCAATTGACTTACGTTTCAGTGTCGGACACCAGAGACTCGTTATTACAGACGTCGTTGAAGGTGTGGAGCTGATTCTGTGGGGAGAAAACGAGACTAAACATTTAATTGGCACAATGACAATGAATTATGTATGTACACACCAGTATACTTCATTCATTTATCGAGTCATTGACCTTAGCGTAAAAGTCTTAGTTCCATTAAACTGAAAGTCCTAGTGGAGCTTTAATAAAGTATACAAGACAAAGTGAGTCGGTGTCAAAAACAAACCAGCTGTCACAATGTACTTCACAGTATCCCGGCCTAGACTCCCAAAGAGCAAGCAACACAGCAGTGTGTGAGAGTGGGTGCATGCGTCTCTGTGTGCACATGTATGAGTGATTCTCACCGTGATTTGGCTGAGGCCGGCCAGCCTCATTGTGAGCGTGGGGGACATGAAGTACTTGAAGGCCAGGTCCAGGCTCTCCTTGTCGAAGCACAGCGCGCTGTCCAGCGGCTCCTTCACCGTGCTCCACATCAGGTCGGCCATGTTGCGCGCCGCGCTCTGACGCAGCTCCTGGTC
This sequence comes from Coregonus clupeaformis, assembly GCF_020615455.1. Lineage (NCBI taxonomy): Eukaryota > Metazoa > Chordata > Actinopteri > Salmoniformes > Salmonidae > Coregonus > Coregonus clupeaformis. Next base: position 2,084,382 of record NC_059211.1, on the reverse strand, counting down.
CGACAGCTTGCACAGGTACCTGGGGAGGGACACATTTAGTGGAAATACGTTTATTCGTGAATTTAGTTAACTTTATTTAAACCAGGAAATCCCTTCGTTAGGAAATACTTTTATTTAGTTTTAAAGTTGAAGTCGCTTTGTCAGGTTCTCTCAAGAGTGCTGCTGGAGAAGACATGGTAGACAGGTTGGACATAATGACTGGACAAACGGGACTAAACAGTCAGGACTAAGAGTGTGGCATCTATGAGGCTGGCTACAACACTCAGATTAGAAGCACTTTGATAAACTGAGAAAAACCATGACAACAGTTGGCTACAATGAGAATCTACGGTCTCTATGATCAATAAAATACAGTATGTATCTTTTTAGTAACTTCTGAGAAAACAAACATTTTGCTAAATTCAGGAGTAATACTCTATAAGGTAGTGCATGGCACTGGAGTCAATAAGTCACATTTCATCATTCTTCTTAGACAGAGGATCAAAATGAGTTAATCCATCAGAACCAGTTAATCCAGCCCACCTAGGTCACATGACAGAGGTGCGGCGAGGCCTGCGAGCTGTCTGGCTGCTCCAAGGTCATGTGAGGAGAAGCTGACTGGAGCACTGGCCACTGTTGCCATGGTGAGGGAAGCTCTTCCTAGCAACACCAGTTAGTGGCACTGCAAGAGTTAAGCACGCTACACTGACTGAGGGCATCCCAGCTGCAATTGCTTTCCAGACAGAAAAAATATATACAGACAAGTCTCTGATTTAATTTTGAAATTCAACTCAAATACAAAAATATGCTTTGTAAGAGCATCCACTAAATTCATCATTCATTTATGCCAATCAACTGCCAATATGTTGGATAACACCATTTGCATAATGTCCCCCTAATACTACATCCAATATTCAGGGGAGCATCTCTATCAAGTGCATTTGATTGTGTGTTGGAAAGTGGCTGGCGAGTTGAACAACACAGCACTGTGTATCCAAATACAATATGCATTTCAAACAGCCCCTCGGGCCATTTCCGACGAGAGGAGCTCCGACTGCAACAGCAACTCTCCTCTCTCTGCCCCATTTTCTTATTCTCTTACCATGACTGCAGAAAAAAAAAGCACTGAGCAGCAGTGTGGAATGCCATATTGTTTAGAGCTGTATTTGATATGGGGAAAACGTCATGACTAACATTAACCATTTTATTCAATACATTATTTGTGATTCAATCTGTATTGATACATGCCTAATTAGGGATTTCAAGGCACTAGTGAAAACCTACTGGTGGTGAGACACTGATGAAGACTTAATTATCCTCACTCAAGTAAATACAGAGATTTCACCAGAGTTTAATTGATATGGAGATTGTGAACTTACCGTATTACATACGTGCGGAACGGTATGATGTGCTGCATGACGGCGGGAATGTGCAACCATATTCGGATCTGTGTGTGTGGAGAGAACAAATTGGAATCAGACTGACATCCCTTGAGATGTGTGAGAAGCAGTGGAAAACCTAAAATGGATGCCACTCTAACAGAGCTAGCTGACAACTGATTATTCACTACGATTACTGACGGAGAGAGCATTTCACAAATCAAACAGCTGTGCTATAACATAGAAAACGTAAACTTCTTCAAGAACATCTGCATATATCTGGCTCTGGAGACGGAGCCGAAACAGCATCTGGAGGTAGTGGTAAATATATCCAGGATTGGGTGGACATATATTGGGCGACTGGGTTGGGCTGCAATGTTGGGTGGCTGGATTGCATTATTGGGCACCTACCGGCTGGGTTGTGGTGCCATACTGGGCGGTTGGGTTGCCATATTGGGCTCAACTCCTACTCACATTGGAGACGATGGTGATGAAGGCGTGGGCGATGGGGAAGGGCAGGCTCTCCGGCGTGCCTGACTCAAAGCAGTCCTTCATGAGCGACAGACCGTGCTTGCCACAGAACAGGCACACGTAGCGCAGCAAGTGTAAAGGGACCTCCACATCCTGGTCACAGGGAAAAAAATTTCAATACAACTTTATCGTCCACACGGAAATGGAAAACTGACTTTGGCTTCTTATCACACATCATATTGGAAGAGACTAGCGTGATTGGTGCAACTCAATGGTTTCAAGTGGTTTCATACCCTCGTCTCCTTTTGGTTTATCTGAACTATAGGTGATAGGTGAAAGCAATATGGTGGATGGATACTGTGAATTTGCCTTCACTTGTCTAGTTCTTTCACACAGCGCAGATGAAGGAGAAGAGAGTATGGCTTTTTTGCAGACTATTCGGGACAAAGTATGCAGAACAGAGCTGGGTTCATAGTATATGAAATCTTTGAGCGTTTGCTTGAGCCTGCCTGGTGTGCCAGATAAGTAGGGATTCCATTGGTTTTATTCCAGCTAGGCAAGCTCAATTTAGCACAGAATACAATCTGAACTCAGGTCTGATGCAGACTATGAACTTTGTCCACTAAAAATATCCATTAAAAGCCCATTAAAAAATGTTTAATATTGTGGAGAGGTATGAGATGGATTTATTAAATTAGCCTGAAACAGATTATTGTACTCTGGGGAAAGATCGACAGCACTTGGAGGTGGAAATTAACCTCAATTTAATAAAAGCTCAAACTATTCTGCAGACATTTCACACCTCATGTGCACGTTGGCCTGACATACAGTACCAGTCAAAAGTTTGGACACACCTACTTCTTTATTTTTACTATTTTCTACATTGTAGAAACATAGTGAAGACATCAAAACTATGAAATAACACATATGGAATCATGTAGTAACCTTTTTTTTTTTTTTACTAATCAAAATATATTTTGCACAGTCTTGACATTCTCTCAACCAGCTTTGAGGTAGTCACATGGAATGCATTTCAATTAACAGGTGTGCCTTGTTAAAGTTAATTTGTGGAATTTAATGCGTTTGAGCCAATCAGTTGTGTTGTGACAAGGTAGGGGTGGTATACAGAAGATAGCTCTATTTGGTAAAAGACCAAGTCCATATTATGGCAAGAACAGTTCAAATAAGCAAAGAGAAACGACATTCCATCATTACTTTAAGACATGAAGGTCAGTCAATCGGAACATTTCAAGAACTTTGAAAGTTTCTTCAAGTGCAGTCGCAAAAACCATCAAGCGCTATGATGAAATTGGATCTCATGAGGACCGTCACAGGAAAGGAAGACCCAGAGTTACCTCTGCTGCAGAGGATAAGTTCAGAGTTAACTGCACCTCAGATTGCAGCCCAAATAAATGCTTCACAGAGTTGAAGTAACAGACACATCTCAACATCAACTGTTCAGAGGAGAATGCGTGAATCAGGCCTTCATGGTCGATTTGCTGCAAAGAAACCACTACTAAAGGACACCAATAAGAAGAAGAGACTTGCTTGGGCCTAGAAACACCAGTAATGGACATTAGACCAGTGGAAATCTGTCCTTTGGTCTGACGAGTCCAAATTTGAGATTTTTGGTTCCAACCGCCGTGTCTTTGTGAGACGCAGAGTAGGTGAACGGATGATCTCCGCATGTGTGGTACCAACCGTAAAGCATGGAGGAGGTGTTATGGTGTGGGGATGCTTTGCTGGTGACACTGTGATTTATTTAGAATTCAAGGCACACTTAACCAGCATGGCTACCACAGCATTCTGCAGCGATACGCCATCCCATCTGGTTTGGGCTGAGTGGGACTATCATTTGTTTTTCAACAGGACAATGACCCAACACACCTCCAGGCTGTGTAAGGGCTATTTTACCAAGAAGGAGAGTGATGATGGAGTGCTGCATCAGATGACCTGGCCTCCACAATCCCCCGACCTCAACCAAATTGAGATGGTTTGGGATGACCGCAGAGTGAAGGAAAATCAGCCAACAAGCGCTCAGCATGTGTAGGAACTCCTTCAAGACTGTTGGAAAAGCATTCCAGGTGAAGCTGGTTGAGAAAATGCCAAGAGTGAGCAAAGCTGTCATCAAGGCAAAGTGTGGCTACTTTGAAGAATCAAAAATATATTTTGATTTGTTTAACACTTTTTGTGTTACTACGTGATTCCATGTGTTATTTCATAGTTTTGATGTCTTCACTATTATTCTACAATGTAGAAAATAGTAAAAATAAAGAAAAACCCTTGAATGAGTAGGTGTGTCCAAACTTTTGACTGGTACTGTACCTCAAAAGCCCCATGTAGAACTATTAATACACTTTAGAAGACAGTTTGCCACTGCCAGATATATCAAATGTAGCCATGTACCTTGGTTGATATTGGCTACCATAGCCTTGAGCACACCCTGACAGCCATTTGTAGTTGGAGCCCTTGTGGATTTCACCTCCAAAAGTGAAAAGCCACAAGAGGGACCTGGGATCAGTGTTTCTCCTGAGGGAGAACAGTTCTAGGACCTATCGTTAACCAAAACTACACCAAACCTCCTCGAGTGAAAACCCATTAAAACAACCTGGGAACAGTGATCAGAGAGTCCTGCCTCCCTACTCGCCCAGTCCTAAATGGGACACAGCTGCTGGGCTCTAGGCATGCCACTTTTCGTGCAGCTTCCCAATAAAATATAAATAGACCCAAGATGTCATAAATCATTGATATGAGTAACATGACCACAGGAGAGAGGAGAGGGGACTAGGAGGAGATTGGCGATTGGTCAAACAGGCAGACCAGACATTAAGACATGGGCCTTTGCTTCAAAGGACTGGATGACGTAAGATACGTACCAAATGGCACCCTATTCCCTATATAGTGCAGTACTTTTGACCAGAGCCATACGGGCCCGGGTCAAAAGTAGTGCACTGTAAAGGGAATAGGGTGCCATTTGGGAGACACAGACGTTGCTGTAAAGAGTTGGAACCGACCCAAAGTGACAATCAGGCAGATTGAGTAGTGTTTTTGGACGAAACAGTGGAGTCGTAAAAACAAAGAGAGGGCGGAGGCGTTCTTACGTTCATGTCGCAGAAGGAGCCGAGGATATTGCTTTCGTGAGCAGAGATGTCCTGGAAAAGGAAACAAAGTAATAGTTTGACGAGTATATTATATACTGAGAGATGTTAGAGAACATTTTAGAACAGGAGAACACCAAAGTAATTGTCAAGTATTAAGTACACCATGGAGATAAATACAATCTGATATACTGAATCCATAATTGAGTTTTGTGTATGGGTACATGTTATGCTTTTACCTCTATGGTGCAGTGTGTGTTGTGTCAGCGGTACATATTATACCATTACTGCTATGGTGGGGTGGGTGTTGTGTCGGGGGAAACATGTTATGCTATTACCTCTATAGTGGGGTGTGTATATGTATTGTGTTGTATCAGAGTGTGTCATTCCATTACCTCTATGGTGGGGTGTGTGTTGTGTTTGTAAGCCGTGTACAAGGGGAACTGGATCTGGAAGATCTTGGCGGCGCAGAGCAGCAGCTTCTCCCGGTCCTCCGTACTCCACGAGTCAAACAGGTCCTCCTGGGCCTGGCTGTCCGTACTGCTGCTAGCTCCAGCCTCAGACTCCCCAATACCACTACTACTTTCCCCTGGCTTGGGGGCCTCCTGCTGGGCCTGGCTGGCCTGGCTCGTCCCCTGGACTGGGTTCTGGTTGTGGTTATTCTGGTTCTGCTCCGAAGCGCCCCCGGCGGTGTCCTCCTCTGCCGAGTCCCTCTCCACGTTCAGCGGCTCGTCCTCGCCAGGCGAGGAGGGCGGTTGCTGGGGGTGCGGTCCTGCTCCAGTTACTCCACCCCCTCCATCTCCCCCCCATTCTGTCCCCGGCCCCTCTGCTCCACCTGTGGCCCCGTCCCCGGTGTCGGCGGCGCCCCGTTGGCTAGTGGTGCTGCAGAGGCGCTCCCTCAGGCTGGTGACCTGGGCGATGACCAGGTTGATGAGGGCGTAGACCAGCTGGTTGAACACCTCCAGGTGCTTGTACTCCTTGAAGCAGCATAGACATTGCCTGTGGAGGGATAGGAGGGGTGGTGAGAGCGATTGAGTGAATTGCGGATCAGGGAGACCCACCAGTGAGTTGCAGTCAACTCCTACTGGGGTCGCGGTTCGAGACTGACTCATTCGATTTGGATGGTCAAGGCATCAAAACGTCTGGGAACCATAAAAAGGTAGCGCACGGTCCACACTGCAGTGGACTGTAGCTTCTGCTTGCGTTGGCCTCAACAACCAGCTATCTTTAGAGACTCATCTATGGACTCAATTCAATCAAACTTGCATTGAAGCGAATAAAGCATAGAACCATAAGAACCTAGTTTTAGGTACACCGTTTTCTGTCTTTCTGATTAAGACATGTGAGTGGGCTGTAGTTGTATTAACAAAGATGCAGAATACGCATTGTTTATGGAGGATTTGATTGAGTGCAGCCCTTGATCTATTTTGAGCTCTGTTCTCATGAATTCCGTTTCTTGTGACATTAACGTAATGTAAAACGCCTATGTGGCTATATTACTGACCATCCTATTTTTATTACTGACCATCCTATTTTAGATATTATTTCCCCCCCCGTGTATTTTGATAAGACAGCAACCAATTAACACACATGAAGAATACCACACAAATTAAGGATACCACACAAATGAAGGATCCACACAAATGACGGATGCACACAAATGACGGATCCCACTAATGCAAAACTAGAGGAATGCTTCCAGTCAACTTTCCCAGATCAGTCAGCATTTTTGCCTGATCTCACTGAGAGTGGGAGAACAACTCCGAAAGGTCAACAATTCCTCAAGGCTCTTTTCCCACGCACACACAAACACAGCTAGTTAAACAACAATAAAAACACCACTAAGCGAGCGGTAAAACCTATTATTTATGACCCACTTGTCCTCCAGTGACCTTAGCTAGCCTACATGCTAAGCTACACCTAAAACACATTGGTTAGCCGTTAGCGCTAGTAATACATGATGAATTCATGGCTGATAATGGCTTCAGATAGAGCTAGCGGATATCCTGCCCCTTTTAAATATTTGAATAATGGTCTGCTTTCCAAATGAAACCCTTTCCCCAACATAGTGGTCAAAATAAGTGCACCTGGTCAAAAGTAGTGCACTAAATAGGGAATAGGGCTCCATTTGGGATGAATCCATGGAAGTGACAATGAACGTGGGGGGAACAGAGGAGAGCGGGAGACTGACCTCTGGGTCCATGAGCTGATGTAGCTGAAGACTCGTAACGCATGCTCCTTCTTCAGCTGTAGGCCCTCAGTGCTGTCTGCATCCGATACTGTAGGGGAGAGAGAGAAGTCAAGGTGGTGAGGACATGACACTTGACCCACACTGCTTGTTCAAAGGCTTTGCACTAATAGGTCCTACTAGGCTATATGGTGGCCACACGCTAGAAAATAGCTGAAATTGCAATTAAAATATTTTAGGCATTATCGAAGACAAAATAGTGGTTGACACTTTGCTACAACAACAACTAAAATATTATTTCTGGAGGCTCAATGCGAATGGTCCTTTGATCAACAAGAGAGCAGAGATGCTCATCCCTCTAGTCTGGATGGGAGACTCAACTGACCCATGGAAGTCTCAAGCCTCTGGTGAGAAACGTGCCTCAGCACCACATTAGCACGGGCCAGGCAAGGCTCCCCATTACCGACAACTAACAGGTGCTCCACACCAACAGGCCTTCCCAAGCAGAATTGGCTTGTACTACAGGCTAAAGTCGGCTACTATATTGGTGACTATGGATGGGGGTTGGAATAATTTCACTATTCGAATAGTATCATTCATTTTTGTCGGTATCCGTATATTTGAAATAAATGTGTTTTTTTAAACATACGTTTTTAATCTGAGCACTGCTGCGCGAAGGAGAGGCTGGCTACTGCTTGGAGGTGCCGGTGAGATAGGAGCGAGCAGACAGGCAGAGGTCGTGTCGACATTTGACACTTACATGCGACTTCTGCTATCAGAATACGAAGATCGCATTGAAAAGACGGGTCTAAACGTACAAAAGTCTGACTGTGCTCAGATCTGGCTGACCACTTCAGGAGGTGGTCAGGGCTGCATTGTGTGCAGATTTCTCCTCAGTCTGGATGTTATCATGCTACCGAAAGCGCATACAGTGGGCGACGTTTTCAGCACTCCTCCCACAAGTCTCCAGAAAACGTGTGTTTTGGGACCGAGGCACCTTTTCATTATAATGTTGGAGGAAATACGTTCCTAGCATGCGAGGAACCTGTTTGCAGGACTCATAAATGCTAGCCAGCTAGCTAATATTTAGAAAAACTATATTTTGTTTGGCTATAGTTATGCTAATCTGTTTGTAATCCCTTTAGCGTCCTAGCTAGCTACAGAGATTAGCTGGCTAGTTAGCTACAGTAGTTAGCCACTGCCATCAGTTGTTGCTGTGTTATATTTAGCCTATTCCACAGTTTGTAGAATACATACAGGCAAGTTTTAATATAGCGTGGGAAAAGGGAATCCGGACACACTATGGACACGGTAGACATTTAAATGTAGGCTAGGTGTAGATGCATGACATGTTCGGAATTCTATATCAGAATTCTATATCAGAAGACTGCATGAACTGTCAAGTCTAGACACCGCCAGAGAGAGCGACACTGCCCGGCTACAGCCAAGACCAGCTAACTTGTAGCAGCCACAATGTTATGTAATAGTGCCCGTCTTGACTGGAGTAGCCTAATTGAGGCCACATTTAGCACCCTCTCCCCAACCCCATTCAATAAAACAAAAGCCTACCTATTGGTTGCTCGTTGTAGCCGACTCATTTCGCTAACTTTTAATTCCGTCTTGCATTGCATTTGTGAACTCTCACTACACTTGTTACACATTGAGCCTCTTTCCCGCTTTGATTGGCCAACATAAAACAACAAGCTACACGTGAAGGCTACCAGACAGCTACCGTTCTTTTTTATGGGGAACGTCATTAAAACTACATGGAAAAGTTTGTTTTAATTTAGAAAAAGCCTTTTCAGTGTTAAAATAGGCCTATACATTTTCTTGCCGCAAAAGTTAATACTCACAAGAATTCGAATACTAACATCCTTTCGGATATTCGTATAACCATGCACATCCCTATTGCTGACACACACACACACACAGAGTCTCAAAACAAAATGTAAGCAACTTGTGGGGCAAGGCATGTCCAATGGAAGGTTATTGCTGTGTCAAAAGCTCAGCTCTCTAACTTTTCTGTGGACAGTGCAGCATTGCCTACATTTTTCCGCAACCCCAAAGCACTTGTGTCTTTCAAACTCATTGGTGTAAATGAAAAACATTTGCGACTCTGGGGATGCTGCATTTGTGACGCATAATTTTCATCTGCACCCACCCCTCAACCAGATATCTTTGTTGTTGTACCAACACCCTATTTTCTGCTCTCAGAACAAAGAGATAAAACTGACCATATTGTTGCCTCACATCAGCCTACATGCCAAGACTAAATACAAGAAAAGCAAAAGGACACCCTGATGAAAGCGTTCGCCGATACGCAAAATGACTTAGCCCACATATTAAATGCTTTTTAACTTGCAAACCCACGAGTGCTTTAAGTTGGCCACTTAGGACCTGTTTGTGGTTCTCTTTTTTAATTTTGCTTTTCTAGTACTATTCCCCGACAAGAGCACCTGTGATTGTTTTGGAATAGCCTACTTGAAGCGTTCCTGCTACTTCTTTTTCTTACATTTTAGTCATTTAGCAGAAGCTCTTATCCAGAGCGACTTACAGTTAGTGAGTGCATACATTTTCATACCCACAACCCTGGCGTTGCAAGCGCCATGCTCTACCAACTGAGCTACAGGGGACTACTAACTAAAAGTTGGACTTAGATAAATTGCGAAATCAACTATACATTCAATATGGAACATTATGTTGGATAATTATGCTCCCTTCATAAAACAATCCATGACATTGTGTTCGGTGGCCTGTACCAAAAACATTGCGATCAGCTCCAGATAAGAGGATCTGGATCTCCCAGCCATTGTTCTGACAGCAAAGCTTTGAGCTTGTAACAAAAACAGAGAAGTAAAATAGACACCTAAAACTCAGCAGTTCTCAGCAGGGCTCTGCTGAGCTCAACTGCCTGTGTTGATAGAAGTAGTTGGCTTTAGGTGCTGATCTAGGGTCAGTTTGGCTTTTTACATCAATGGATTAGTGTTAGGCTAGGGGTGGGCAGGTAAGCTGGTCCCAGATCTATGCTCAAGGGCAACCTCTGGCTGGCTGGCACAGTGCCAGACAGCATCTTAAAACAGGGTGTGTGGGGATTGACACTGGCAGCCACATGTACATTTACATTTTAGTCATTTAGCAGACGCTCTTATCCAGAGCGACTTAAAGGAGCAATTCGGGTTAAGTGTCTTCTTCAAGGGACCATCGACAGATTTTTCCCCTAGTTGGCACGGGATTCGAACCAGCGACCTTTCGGTTACTGGCCCAACTCTCTTAAAACAGCTAGACTACCTGCCACCCTGCAGGCTTACTTGCACAGCATATTCAATAGTGGATTGAAACCCCTCATTCCCTCAGTAAATCCCTCACTACTCTTGCATGCATGCAGCCACACACAAAACATTCCCGGCTTCATGCGCTCCACTACAGCAAATTTGAGGTCAGGGGTCACCTGGTGAAAGCACACGTGGCTGCCAGTCTCGCACACATGGGGCTGCCAGTCTCACACCCTGGCGCTCCAGACAAGCCTGTCACAGGCAACAAGCCCCTCACACCTCTACTGGCGGCAGCCTGGTGCCGACACAGACACACACACAGGGGGTGTACTCTGTTTTGCTGAACAAAGGGACGACCCCCATCACAGGTAAAACAGCAGCTCTATTGTGAAAACATACTACTGTGTAGCCTACTAGCCATCTCCAAAACCATTGTTGTTAGACATACATGTGGGCCAGAGAGAGGGTATTTTGCTCAAAGACAAAAGGAGGCCCTTTTAGAACACTAGTGACATAGGCCTACTCCTCCACACACTTTAATAATACACAAGGGAAAGTGTGTCCACTGTTTATAGGCCAACTGAAATGCATAGAACACGTAAGTAAGCCTACATTTATCTTTCCATAATTTGCCTACAAACCACCAACAGCCAAGTTAATCTGAGCACCTAAAGTGTCATACTCATTGCTCATTTGAATTACAGATTTTGGGGGAGGGGATAGGTTATATTCCATTCATCTAGTTTCTTGTTTGTTTTAAATGTGTATTGACAGGATGAAAGACCCTCTGAGCTGCACCATCATGATCCCCCTTTCAAAGGGGTCCTGCAATAAGCAACCCACAACCGCTTTACCATGTCGGCTTTGGATATCCTCCCAAGACACGGAGACAATTTTAAACAAGATTACTCCCCTCTTGTCCAAGTCACCAAGTCAAACGTTTAGTCACTAATATCAGACTGAAAATATGTGTAAGACATAAGACATCCTAATCTAGCAAACAAGCATATTAAGATTTCAAATGCAAAATCCCATATTACTGATGGCAAACAACTCATATTGCACATTACACCAGGCCATAAGCCAGACTGTCAGCAGTGTCTTCTTGCTACCATCGCCAATGCCTTCCCATACTCAGTTCGCTAACTAGGTAAAACAAGCACACTCCACATACACAAACCATTGCAATTTCATAGATGTATAACTAGCTATTAATGCAATGGAGGAAACAACAGATGTAGCCCTACAAAAATTCAAAAAATGGGCCTTTGTTTATTCGCTCCCATATCCCGTTATGAAAGCAATTTGGCCTAGTTAGCTACCTCGTAGCTAGCAAAGAAGCTGCTCTAACGTTACTACTGTCCGTATATGTAGTAGGAAATACATCCAATGGCATTCGTATGCACATTTTATTTTGATTAATAACAAGCTTATAATAGCTAAATGTATTTACCTACAGTAACGTTAACTAGTGAGCACATATTGCTTAGCTAACATTAGGTTAGCTGACTGAAAGCTAAACATTTGCTTGCAATCTGGCAAAATTATTTTACAGCGCGTGTGGCAACTCAAATATTAAAACAAATCAGTCCGTTTTGATGGCAGTTGACCACAGCTATCTAGCTGGCTAGTCAGTGAGCTAACGTTAGTTAACGTTGGACAACTCGTTACTCAACGTGCAACTGACAAACATATCAACCAGACAGGCTAGTTAGCAAGAGCGAACAAGTCTGCACAACATACTATACACAGCCACCTCTCTCGTCTCCGACTAAAAAAAGGCACATGCAATGTGTAGCAAACATTTGTTATGGCCAAATACATGTCAAACCACATTTCTAGACAGGCAGTTAACCAAACGGGCAAGTTAGCTAGCTAAACAACTTAGATTGGGCTGATGCCATGGCATTCTAACTAGTTAGCTAACTCCTGTTAATGATGTTCAGAATCTCGTCTAGTTAGCTAGCTGGCCAGTTAACTCTGCTCAGGCATCCCCTTCATCCTGCAGCGATTTGACAGAAACAGGCCTCAAAGTTGCAGACAAGGTGCCATTTACATTCAGATCATTAATTCAAGACAAGGCCTTACATTGGCAGCTGTCTGGCTAGTGGTAAAATCAGAAACTGCAGAACAAGTGGAGAACAACCAGGCACGACAGGGGTACGATAGCTAACTGTCCAGCTTCACTCAGGTAGCCTGACTTAGCTAACCTTAGCTAGCATTAGGGGACCACTACGCCACCAAACCATTTAATAAAAATGTTTACTTACTTTCATTTAAAACCTCCACCAGCTCGGCGCAGTTTTCACACATTGTTCATCAAGAAAATAACGACGGAAAAGTGTAGTCAAACCATTGGAAATTGTTGATGGATACGAATTGTTGGCACCTGGTTGTTTTGGGGAAAAGGCCCGACGTAGTGGTTGGTGAAGGTTTGCTAATGCATTAAATAAATAAGGGAGAGTAATAGATTCAGATTAAATTAGTTTCTAAATATCGTTGATAAAGTCAAAAAGTAAGAGGCATTAAGATACAGAGTCGAGTCAATCTCCAATCTGAGCGTTACTGGAGAGAGTAGATACCGCAGCCATATTGAAAAGGGGTTTGGGGGGGGCACAGCATGTTCATTATTCGTAACTTTCCGTTGTCTCCTTCGCCTTGTTCGACTTTTTCCGCTAGTCTCGCGGGTACTCCATCAGCAAGAAATGTTTACAAATGGCGTTTCATTCCCAGACAGCCAAGAGAGCACCAGCCAGTAGCCACCGAGGCGATTCGATTATCTAGGCCGGGTTACCCCGATGAGGGGAGTATACACCGGGTGAAAAGTGATTTCATTCGTTTTGGAACCGGGCTGCCTCTAGGGCGTGAGCCAGGTGCCCCGTTCAGTAATGGAGTAGGATTATGTTTTCACATGCAAAAGTGATTGCTTTTGATAAAACTGTTTTGAAATTTCGAACATATATTTTATGGAAAATACATGTCTGTTTTTGGACAACATTACCGAGTGGCGCAGATTATGGTTCGATTTGAGAAAGGTGCTCCTCCCTCACCACTTGTGCCCTTTCCTGTCACGGGCCATAGACCGGTGCACTGCGGCTCAGGTTAATAGATCGCCCTCATTGGCACCAAGAGACAGTCCACCTTCCAGACATTTTATTCATTTGTGGAATTTGTCAGAGAAGTATTATGCCATGACATCGTTTTTTATTTGGTACTCCAAAGTATTTCCTGATGTATTTTGACCTTAAAAGTTTTTTACATTATTCCTCTCAAACTGCAGATTATCTGTGGTTTCAAATCCTAATTCAGATATTGGGATTTAATAACCTTCAATGACTGAAGGAAACACACACCTTTTTAAAATCAAATTGTGTCAGGTATCATTTCCCCCAACACCATAGTTATTAATAATGTATTATTTATTGAAGTGTTTATCACCAGTGACTGTGTAATGAGATATTGTCTCACCATGTAATGTATTTACGTATATGCAAGTTGGTACAGGACATACACAGTTTTGTAAAAATAACCAACTTTATGTTCCCATAGTACTAAAGACAGCTTTACAAACAGGATGATATGCACATAACCTTCCATTTGATCTAACATTCTCGTCAAAATTTCAGAGCAGTCAGTTTTGGGTGCAAACAGAAGCCCCGACTCACCCACACAAAAACTGCTCACAAATCAAAAACAAAGGAAGAACGTAATTTACCACCCTTGACCGTCACATTCATCTGCAGGCCATGCGGCTCCTCCGAAAAACACAGAGCTCTTTCTATTGGAGCACTTCCTGGCGCTACAGCGCTTCTTAAAGTAACCCTTTTGCGTGTGTTTTTAACATATCTTACATATAAACAAATACAAGGTGTTGGTGGGGGGTGTATGGAAAGAAGATGGTTAAAAAAAAAGTATTTAATTCTTTCAACTTCATGCACGTCTAAACAGAGAGGATGACCAAAAACATAAAGCTTGAATTAGCGAGGGAAAAGGAGCGATACCGTATTATTACACAAATTACTCTGTATAAAATGCGTCCGTATGCAAAAAAGGGGAGTGCCCGAATCGGAGGCGCAATTCTCATTTACATATTGGCATTGATTTGGTTGACAAACAACCGAGTGCTGAGGGCACCTCCTGCCGCCCCCTCCCTCTCAATCTCACACACACACACACACACAATTGACAAGAGGAGCTTCCAGCTTCTCTTGCCTTTATTTTTTTCAAAAACTGTACATGTTTGCTGTTGTGTTCGTTCCTATGTGGCGGCGCTCAGTCGCACATCTCCTCTGGGATTTCATGGGGGTTGAGGATGCCGGGGACGGACATCTGCAGTTTGTGTTTCTCCTCCTGGGCCTGCCGCAGCGACGTCTCCCGTTCCTCCAGGAACAGGTCTGTGGTGTCCTCGCCAGCAAACTCCTGGACAGGGAGGAAAGAGAGGAAGTTGAGAGTTGAGTGTGAGGGACAAATATCACGTTAAAACAGTATCTACCGCGCTCCAGAGGTTTGACACCTCAGACAGACACACAAGGGCCAGAGAGTTACTAAGCGTTTGCACCCGTGTGTGTGGCTACAAAACCGGAGTGACTCACCTTGATCTGCACCAGGAAGTCCCTCAGGTGCTCCTTGAAGGCAGGGATGTCCTGGTTCAAGCTGAACAGACCTGTTACAAACACCTTCACCTGGGCACTGGAATAGAGAGGAAAGTCAGGATCACAACACATTCACCTACCTACAGTAAGTATATCACTTTAGATCAACTAGTTATTGTCTGTAGTACAAGTGTATCCCCAACACCCCATGTAAAAGAGATGAGGCCCATGAACTACAGGTTCACTGTGGCAGCCATTTGGGCCAGTGCGGTCCATTGTAGAGGAAGCACCGAATTTGACAAGGCTGCAAACGAACACATCCCTATCTTAGTGTTCAGAGTGGAGCACATCAAATGTTTCATTTGAATTTACTTCACAGGGGCCCTCAGGGCAGCTAAAAAATAATGCAGATAGGCAGGCTGACAAGACAAACTTACTCTTGTAGATGGGGGAAGGCAGTCTTGAGCAGGTTGGCCACGTACTCCTGAACGTATCCCTGGTTGTTCTGGCTGGCTGGGTTGAGGGCGGCGCTGATTTTACCCTCCTCCACCAGGTTGAACATGTATGCCAGGATGGACGCGTGCATGGTTAGCCCTGGAGAAAATCAAGCATATCATCAATTATACCCACACTTGTCTTGCACTCACCAATGGCACTTCAGCACATTGCCGTGTCCATCTGCCATGTCTGTGTTTGACTCTACTGCGGTGACACCAAAGTGAAATAACCCCTTCAGGAATCAAACCATCTAGTGTATAACAAGGACTGATTCCTCGCCTGTACCAAACACTTATTACAGTCCCATAGATGTTTCCGGTGATATTTAACCGTCAACCAACAATGCCCACCAACCCCCTCACCTGCTGTGTGCGAGGTATCTGTGACGACGGAAAATATGTGCTGGAGGATGTCACAGAAATAGGTCTGGTAGAAGCTCTGTGCGGCAGCCTCCTCCTGAGCCACGTTCTGCAGCAGGGTGTAAAGAATCTGCAGACCTGGAGGACATAACGAGACAGAGGGAGAGAGAGGATGCAGGGATGAGTGGCTTGATCACAATAATAAGCAGGGAGTATTCCACAATGTACCGTAAGGACTATTTCCCAGACTCAGATTAAGCCTAGTCCTGGACTAAAAAGCAATTATCCATTGAAAAAAAAAGCTTTAGTCCAGGATTAGGTTAATCTGTGTCCGAAACGCCCATAATATTTCAAATGTAGAGGTAAGTGAACTGCATTTCACCTCAAAGGAGTTTGACAACCTCATTCACTAATGCTAAATTCCAATCTCGTGACAGTCATAGCATGTATGAATAGGTAGGTGAGGCCAAAGCATATGGAGGGTCTTACCAGTGTCTGCAACGTTCCTCATGGTGTGTTTGAAGGCCCAGATAATGGAGTCCAGCACCAGTTTGAACTGGGCCGGGGGTATAGAGAGGAAGGCCGGGAAGCACTGAGAGTTCACCGCTTGGAGGAGGTAGAAGAAATGGGTCCTATGCTCTGGGTACTCCTCAAAGTCCTAGAGAGGAGAAATGTTGGACAATGTCAGTGCAATTACTTTCTATAAGGAATAAAGACTGCTAGGACTATATATACACAGACTTTATTTTAACTTTTTTCACGCATACAATTACAAAAAGTATCCTGTGTTCAACAATCCTTCAGTTTACAACCTTGCATTGGATAGACTTGACTAATTGTCTGTAGTACAAATTTATCCCCAACACCCATGCAAAAGGGATGCGAGGCCCATGAACTACAGGTTCACTGTGGCAGCCATTTTGGCCAGTGCGGTCCATTGTGGAGGAAGCACTGAATTTGACAAGGCTGCAAACTAACACATCTGTGTCTTTCTGTTAATGTTCCTTTGACATCATTTGCAGTCTATAAGAGCCACTCAGGCCAGCTATGAATATTAACTAATTAATAGATTACAGTATAGTGCTATAATAGTATAGTGAAGGAAACATCTATGAAACATACTTTATTGATCATGTTCAAAGTGCACTCGAAGACGGCGTCGAAGATCTTGGGAATCTCCCCGGTGATGTGTCCGCCCAGCTTATTGACGATGGTCGCCATGGTGCTGAGCACCTCTGGCTCTCTGGCTGCGGGGACGTTGCGCTGGTAGTCGATGAGTACGGCCTCCAGCAGGGGCGGGACAAAGTTCTCCCCCACCTGTAGAACCACGGAACATGGTAGAACGTGACCAGTTAATACAGAGACATCCAATCTAACATTAAAGCAAACTGTCAGATAACTAAGGGCTTGGGGCTCCACTGGGGGTAGTAGTGGTTCAATTCATTGGCACCATAGTTTAGAGGAGGAACTGACAGGCAAATGCTATATCTTTGTCTGTAATGTGAGCTATTCTCTGCCTTTTCAACCTGTAAATAGATTAAATAGTTTCAATGGGCATGATTCCTCTGGATAAGGTTGGTGGCCAAGGACATTTTTGGGGGGGCTGTGTGGAGTGTAAGCTAGTCCAGATAGTCAGTTGTATCTTTCTGGTTGTCTTTCTGCCTCCCGTTACTCTATGGTGTGGTTTAGACAGGCTATCTATGGTCTGAGAGATGCCCGCTCTGATCCCACCATTACATTTAGATTTTCTAAGAGGATCTATAGGAGAACCACTGGTCAACAGCATTCCCTATAGGCTGTGACTCTAGATCTGATTAAGACAGGACAGACTCACCATTTGTGGGTCGTTAGAGCGGCTGACCCAACCTGAGATCAGCTTGAGCGTTTCTCTCTTCACCGTCCTCATGCTCCGGATCAGGGGTTGCTTGGTCACCATCTCTCCTAGCAGGACAATAGAGAGCGTTAGTTAGCTAGCATAGGGTTTAGCATGGAGCAAGCATGTGGGTAGCATGGAGCAAGCATGGAGCAAGCATGGGGGTAGCATGGAGCAAGCATGGGGGTAGCATGGAGCAACCATGGGGGTAGCATGGAGCAACCATGGGGGTAGCATGGAGCAACCATGGGGGTAGCATGGAGCAACCATGGGGGTAGCATGGAGCAACCATGGGGGTAGCATGGAGCAACCATGTGGGTAGCATGGAGCAACCATGGGGGTAGCATGGAGCAACCATGGGGGTAGCATGGAGCAGCCATGGGGGTAGCATGGAGTAGCCATGGGGGTAGCATGGAGCAGCCATGGGGGTAGCATGAAATCTCCAACTTCAGTGCATTCAAGACAACTGGGAACTCTGGAGAAAAAAACGAGCTCCGACTGAGAAAAATCGTTGTGAACGATCATCCAACTCAGAATTCAGGCCTCTTTCTAGAGCTCCGACTTTCCGACCTGAAGATCACTGACGTCATGATTTGACCTCGTATTTTCAGAGTTCCCAGTTGTCTTGAAGGCACCATTAGACTGGGCCTATAGTTCTGTGACTGATGCTGCAGCTGCAGACCGAGTTAGGCACACACACACACCAAGACAAACAGAGCACCTCCGGCATACAAGAGTCTGACAGACCCACCAAGACAAGCAGAGCACCTCAGGCATACAAGAGTCTGACAGACCCACACACACACACCAAGACAAGCAGAGCACCTCAGGCATACAAGAGTCTGACAGACCCACACACACACACACCAAGACAAGCAGAGCACCTCAGGCATACAGGAGTCTGACAGACCCACACACACACACCAAGACAAGCAGAGCACCTCAGGCATACAAGAGTCTGACAGACCCACACACACACCAAGACAAGCAGAGCACCTCAGGCATACAAGAGTCTGACAGACCCACACACACACACCAAGACAAGCAGAGCACCTCAGGCATACAAGAGTCTGACAGACCCACACACACACACACACCAAGACAAGCAGAGCACCTCAGGCATACAAGAGTCTGACAGACCCACACACACACCAAGACAAGCAGAGCACCTCAGGCATACAAGAGTCTGACAGACCCACACACACACACACCAAGACAAGCAGAGCACCTCAGGCATACAAGAGTCTGACAGACCCACACACACACACCAAGACAAGCAGAGCACCTCAGGCATACAAGAGTCTGACAGACCCACACACACACACCAAGACAAACAAGCACCTCCGGCACACAGATCAGATAGACCAAAGACAGAGTAGACACACCACTGACAGACTTGGCACGCACACACACGTCTCACCGTTGGTCTGGATGGCAGAGGAGATGTTCTCACTCAGACACTTGTAGACGTTGAGCATGTCCAGGTAGATGCGTCCCAGCTGCACCACGAAGGGGTGTCCCACGGCCTTGCAGGCCCGCACGTTGGTCTTCAGGATGCTGCCCAGCTGACGCACTGTCTCCGCATCCTTCAGGATGTCCACATTCTGGGGGAGAGAGAGCGTTAACAAGTCAGTTAAAATGCTGTTACAAACGCATTTTCCGACAATATATTGTAAGTCGCTCTGCATAGCGTTTTACTAAAGTGTAAAAAGATAAGGCTTTGCCAGTTGCTATTTATAAAATACAAAAATGGGAAAAAAAAGCACTGGAAATTCTGATGACAAATGTTGCTGATAAAACTACAAGGGCATCTAAGACTGTGTGGGTATTTCTCTATGGCACAGTGGTACAAGGTGGGTGACACTGTGTTGTTTGGGTTGTGTTGCATCCATACAATGCAAAATGCTTTGAAACAAAGATTTACAAATACAATCCCATAGTAGAGTGTGACTCACCTTGGTTGCCTGTTGGATGATGCTGTCCCACACCTGGTTGGGTAGCAGCATGTACTTCTCTATAAGGTGCTCCTGCACAGCCTGGTCCGTCTGGGCCCCAATCATGTAACCCACCGCTTCGTAGAACGTGTGCACCTGAATGGGGGGAGGGGAGGAGATATGAGGTTGATCATGGTAATATGATAACATTTGCTGCTTCATAGCCAACTCCAGCAATTTCACGTCTGTGACAACTGGAAACAGGGTGCTACCTGAACTTCGCTAATAGCAACACTGGTTTTGAGTTTCCATTTGAAATGTTTTTCAACTACTACTGTATTTTACTCTTAGTTTTGGTTGTTTTCAGGGGACCTGTAGCTCAACTGTGGTACCTGTTGGGGCTGGAGGTCACAGATGATGGTGTTGATGTTGTTGAGGATCTCGTCGATGAAGGGCATCACCTCACCCACCTGCACCTGGACAAAGTGGCGCCGGCACTTCTGGGCGATCTTGATGAAGGTGTCGCACGCCATGTCCTGCACGCCGTCGTGGGTCTCTGCCGGGAACAATTACATTCAAATAAAATGTTCAATAAAATAACACTGTTGGGGCGTGTTCACTTGGGCACACCGAAGCAAAACTTTTTTAAATCTTTAAATCGGTGTTTCTTATTGGACCAGTCCAGGTAGTCCCTCCCTGTTTCAGTTGGTTTTCTTCTGTCTAGTGCCAAATGAACACAGCCCTGGTATTTTGCATGGATGCAAAATCACACCAAGGAAATCAACTCACACAAACACGACACTGAAAACAGTATCCTGTATCTTTTTAAGATATGCAAGTGGTGGCCTGAACGAAAGTTGCTTACCGTGCATGAACTCAAAGAGCTTGTTGACGACAGTCTTGAGGAACTTCCAGTGGGCTCGGAGGAAGCGTGGGTACTGGCCCACGATGTACATGATGTTTGAGGCGATGATGGCCTTGTTGTCCTTCCCCCTCTTCTGCTCACAGAGGCCCAGCAGGTCCTGGAGACATGATGGGAAAACGACACAGTTGGTCAACAACACAGAAACACAGCTCAGTACATCCTGACAGTCACCCTCTACAACAGCAGAGTTGGGGCCAATTCCATTGTAAGTCTTGTCAGGTGACTTGGACGTGGAATTTCTCCATAAGAATGTCCTTCAATTCTTTTTTTTTAGTTGCCAAATGTCAGTTCTATCAAATCACTCCAAGTACCCACTGTTCTGAGTCCTCGGCGTAGACATAGCCCTGTCACTCTCCGCCCCTCATGACACAGGCTCGACACGCACAGTCGGACTGCAACGCCTCAAGGGGCAGGCCATTCAATTTCTGAACAGTAAGGGGAACATTTATGGTCTAACAGAACACAGACCTTGACAACTAAGACCAGCAACTATGTGTGTATTTTACACTTTAAAGACCGTAGCTACCTGTGAAGGTGCAATGTGTGTATGTGTGTCTGCGTGGGTTTGCGCGTGCACTGTGTGTCCATTACACAGACCTTGATGACGGTGACCAGAAACCTCTTCTCGTCCTCCTCGTGCATGGCCCCGCTGATGGAGCCGATGGCCCAGCATAGCGTGTTCAGGTTCCTCCACGACCACTCTGTCCCGTTCACCTGGTTGTGCAGCTTCTCCGTCATGATGCGCTCCGTGTCCGCATAGTCTAAATGGGTCAGGTAGACTGGGGGGGGAAGGGAGTTATGCTAGTCACAGAGCGAGGGAGTGTGTGGAAAGTGCCCTATGTTATAGACAGCGAAGAAAAGTGTGTGAGAGAGATGTGTACTGAGATGTGTGTTTGAGTGTCACTGATAGAGCGATCAATTGTGGAAAGTACATTTGACAAAGGAAAAGATTGAGCAATTGTGCTTGACATTGCAGACTAGAGAATGGACGTGTGTGTGAGAGAGAGAGATGTTCAGACTCTCCTGGGCCATGCACTCACCCAGTGTCTCTCTCATGTTCTTATAGAGGTTGATTGAGTCTGTGTCCTTCATAAACTCTCGGACCACCTCTCCCTGGTCGTTCTCCACCACCAGCACCTCCTCTGGCTTGGCCATCCGGCTCACCATCAGCGTACGCACCTGTGTTACCGGGCAGACAACATGCCAGAGACTATTAATGGACAATCTAAAAGTAATCCTATCGTATCACAGACAGACACCATGGTGAGGCAGGGACTGTCAATAAGAAACACAGTAGAACATAAAGGTTGTGTTCAGTTGTAAAATGGTTTGAAGTGGTGGGAACTACATGAACTTGTCCGATTGTAACACGTTTTTGTTGTCTTTTGTAGATTGCTTTGCTACGGTGTGCCCTATGACACGACCCTGGAGGACATTGGTTTGGGGAACCCATCAGTCTGTCTCTGAGTGTTACTCCTCACCTTTGAGAGCACGGGCAGGTAGAGGTGCCGGCGGGGGGGCACGTCAAAGTGCTGGCTCCCAGAGAGCAGGGGGGAGGTAGAGGTGGAGAAGGGGCTCTCCCTGTAGAGCTCGGCCGCCAGGTGGTTCCAGTACTCTAGACAGATCTTAAAGATCTCCGTCTCCTCCACCTCAGACACCAGCAGCATGTAGTGCAGAGCCTGGAGGCGAGAGGGTGTGTGATTAGAACAGAAGGTAAGGAGAATGTTGAGGATTGGGGGGTTCGGTCCATTTCAATGGTGTGTGACTTGAGGATGAAAACATAAAGGGAAAATTGGTACAGAAAATAATTGTTATAATAATGAAATGCAGATACATAGTATTTGAGGTCAAAGGTAATATTGTTCTGGCTGCAGTACTGGTTAGGTTGGCGGAGAACGAGGGGGTATGTGAAACCTTAATACGTGACTTTTATTAATGAATGTGATTGATTCATGTGTTTTCCCCCAAAAACACATTGCAGGAACAGTATCTCTGCTGTTATTGTCCAGTATTCACGGCATTAACGTTACCTCCATGAGTGTCTCCCTAAGGTTGGGCCTCTTCTCGATGAGCTGTCCATGCTCTTTGAGGAAGGTGCAGAGGAACAGGCTGAGGTTCTGGATGAAGTTCTGCTCGTCGTCCTTGCCGTTGGAATACGCCAGGCGGATGTTGGTATTCAGGGGGAGCATCTAACACAAAGAGAGCGATTGGGGAAAATACTGATTATTTCATGCATCAATTAGTGTTAATTCACACATGATTTTTTTTTATGTAAAAATGTTTGCTAACTTCTTAATAGTTCTTATGATGCCTGTTGAAACACAGAGTCGTCACATATGGTATCCAGTATCCTGTTTAAAAAAATATATGTAACCAATCGGTTTGTCCTGGTCCATCATTTGGTACCACTGCTCCAATAGAGTTTTGACAGTAGGCTTAACTGGCCAGCAGATGGCGCTATGCGTACCAGTTTTAGCCGACATGGTGTGTACCTGTTTGAGCTGACATGGTGCGTACCTGTTTGAGCTGACACATGGTGAGCGTAAAGAGGTTGACAAACTGCTCCTCGTACTGGTTGACGCTCACGCCGGCGATCTCCGTCAGACACTTCAGCGTCACGTTGCGGAACATGGGCACGTTCAAGAACTGGGAACAGACGAGAAGAAAAAGAGGTTAGTCAACAGGGTCGTATTCACTAGGCACCAATCAGAAGAAAACTGACTGAAACAGGGAGGGACTACTTAAGCATGTCCAATAAGAAAAAGTGTTAGACCGAAGTTGAGTACACAACAGTTCACCTGACACAGACTGAATCCAAACATTACACTGTTGATTTATGTGCTTTTTACATTTACTGTACTTTTCGCCACATTTGCTGATAACGAAATCTGAAAATACTCTGGATACATTAAGTAACATGATAATAATTGTCCTTTAAAATGTGGGGTAGGTGCAACATAAGACAAAACAATTCCAAGGGTTTGAGTGAGAGGACTAACTGGTGTCTCCAAGTGGCCACACACCTCTCATAGAAGAGTCTTCCAACTATAAGCCACTTTTTTTTGCTCTCCTATCCGTGCTGTTGAGGAACTAGAGCAAGCACACTTGTAGTTCAGTCTTGAACACAATCCTGCATCCCCCCCATCGC
Source organism: Coregonus clupeaformis (assembly GCF_020615455.1). Lineage (NCBI taxonomy): Eukaryota > Metazoa > Chordata > Actinopteri > Salmoniformes > Salmonidae > Coregonus > Coregonus clupeaformis. The sequence continues at coordinate 2,060,666 of NC_059211.1, read as the reverse complement.
ACAATTACTATTGTGGTTTACGCAATCCAATAACACCCCATTATAAATCTCAATCTGGGTCAAGTGGGCATGATTTGAAAGCTTGTTCTATTGCCAACATAACTAGCTAAGTTATAAAATATGATTTTATGAGTGTTTGGCTTGCTTGTATGACATCAAAGTGGTATTTATTATAATCCTCATGTCTCATCATTCAAAATACATAGTCATCTTAATATACAGCATTTCCCTCACTCAGACAACAAAAAATCGAAAGTTGCCCAATTACCTGGTGGGATGGGGGCAACTTATTGTCGCGCACGGTGCTCAAGTTCAGAACAGCTGTCAGTCAAAACCCATACAGTGCTGTGAAGTGCAGAGCCAGAGCTCTGACCATGTATAGCATGTTACTGTACATCCACTGCCGTTCCAATTTAGGCACTTATTAGTGGCCAAATCTGCCATTTTCAGCCCGTATACAGGGTACAAGTGTATGAACGTTTGCAGCAGACCAGGTCGCCGAAGCAACAAGGAGCAAATGTCTCAACCGTTCACTATATTGTTCCTCCGGTTCTTACGCACTTGCAAGCAAAACCAATGCAAGTGCGCCTTTGTGAGAGGATGCCTATAGTTAAACTGCTGTTCCGAGTTTCCACAAGCCGGTATTGCAAAATCACATCAAAAAACACCACTAAATTGCAGAGAGAGATGTTTCAATGGAACCGAGAAGTAATAAGCTGATCCTTAGTCATCTAATTTTCAGTATGGGGACAGGTGCAAGTGAGTCATCAGGAGTTCAGTTACCTTGTACACCAGAGTGCTGATCAATTTGGTCTCAAATATGTACCCCAGGGGGATCCAGTTCAGGAAACGCAGGAGAGTTTCGAGTGTGGCTTGGACCAGGGGGCATTCTGGGAGTTTTCCTGCAGAAACATTTGGCATTTAACATGTGTTGGGTATTCAACATGTGTGAATGTGTTTTTCCAAAGTCCATTTCATATCCAGACAGTTTAGAGTCCCTGAGCCATTTGCTTACCATGACAAACTGGCAGAGCTGGAATATTTGCGAGAATTCATTGCACATGCTGAAAAATATAAATAAAAAATCATTACTAAATAGCATTTCAGTGTACAATTCCATCTTATGCTTTCAACCTCAAATGCTTTCAAATAATGTGTTGATAAAAATGGCACATGTGAAGAGACTGGTAATGATACCAACCACTAATACTAAGGGAAACAGACTCTTTGCAATACACAGTACATCTCCAAGCAGCCAAAGCATTTATTGTATAAATAAGCATTTAAATGTACTGTGTACACTACATTGTATCCTGTGCATTTGACAAACGTTTAAAGTTATTAGGTAGCTGGATAGGAGATGTTATGTACCTGTCCTTCAGGTGCTTGGCCTTGACCTGGGTCATCTGTCCGCTGGAGAAGTCAAAGACCTCCTCGCTGAGCAGCTTGAGGATGATCATGTTGTTCTGACACAGGCTCTCGCTGGTGCGGCTGGCACCCACGATGTCACTGATGAAGGTGGGCCAGTGTTTGGGCCACTCCTGCTTCAGGATCTACACAAGCAGATGAGACACGTTAAGTTTGATTGTTTCGGTTTTATACCATTTGTAACGACAGAACAGACGTGTGTGTATGTGTTTCTAAAGTTACTTTTTTCTCTTCTCTTTTTTTTTACCTGTACGAGGATCATGTTGAGTTTTGCAATGTACACTCCATCTTTCTGAAACACAGATGAAAAATGCAGATGAAATTTGGGAACGAGCACAGAATTTCAACCATTGCAGTGAGAACAGAGTCAAACAAACACAGGAAAGACTCTTTACCTCGACATTTGCGGCATCAGATGAGGTCTTGATAATCAGACCAACGACATACTTCTTTATTCCTGAAAACATGAGGAAATGTTCATGACTCAACATTGTCAAAGATCAAATGTTTTTGTCTGCATAACACAACACATTAGCAAGAGACGTAGTCTAGCCATGTTGCCATTCCATTATCTTAATGTTGCTGTTCATTTGCAAGGTTGGTGTCTCACGCATGGCCCTAATATTGTTGTGTTATTCCTAACAGCCTATCCAGCAGGTGTTACCTTCACATTGATTTCTGGGGAGAATCTTCCAGCGTGTTTTGATCACAGTCTCCAGAATTTGCAGTGCATAGTACTGGAATGGAGAGGGAGAGGCTTAGACTACCAGGATAGGCATATGACTCACAACTGCATCTCATTTCCACTAATAAGACAGATCTTGTATCTTTGATATACATTGGATAAAATACATCAAAAGCTAACAAATGTAATAAACAAGATCTATGCATCTCTATGGATCCAACTGGACTGCCAATGCCTGGCTGTAATGATATGCTTTTCAATGTTGGCTTATAACTTCCTCCTGGTTTAGAGGATGAAAACCGATCACTGGGAATGCATCACTGGCACGCATACTTTAGTCTTCATGTTCTGAGAAAACTCCAGGATGGTGTCGACTCGTGTCCATGCATCTGGGTGATCCTTCAGGTTGGTCAGCACCTCCTGTGCCATGCGTTGCTGTGGAAGACAAGGAGAGAGAAACTGTTCTGCGATCTGTGGGGGCTTTAAAAGGTGTAATCCGCAGTTGAAACAATAAAGTAGGAACCCCGCCTCTGTTTTTGTTAAAAGGGGATGGAGAAATGTAAACATTTCAAATTCATAGACAGAGCTATGGATGCAAGGACTGACCTTCCATTATATGAAAATTATAGTTTTAACTATGTTCAGGCTATACAGTGTTTGTTTACGTTTACTGTTTACAAACATGGGAGTAAAATAAGTTTAGATTATGCTACGCCACGCCCACGGACGTTAGTTTCTTCACCTGAGTCTGGAAATCTATTCTAGAGCGTAGGTTTGGTCCCAGAAACCAAAGGGTTGGCCCAGAGCGTTTGAAAATGCGTCATTGGCTTTGATACTCAAAGCCAAATCAGAGATTATCCAATCACCTGATGACTTTGTTTTTGTACAACACCCCTGATATTTGAAGTCACCACAAACGGCCTCAATTATGGCAGTCTCAGACTGAAGTATGTGGCAACGATAGAGCAGCAGGAGGGCAAAGTGCAGCTCTCACCTGTGATCCGACATCATAGTACATGGAGTTGACTACATTGTCCAGCAGATTGATGTCCAGCTTTTGACTGAAGTCTAGCAGCTGTCTTGCTGCATGATCTGCCAACATTGTCATGTTTGCTGGCATAGAGCTCTAGGAATGGAGGGGTGAAGGGAAACATGAGAACAAATGACAGAACTTAACTACAGACAGACAAATATAAATAAAACCTAACCAAAAGACCAAAACAAATGGCTGATTAAATATATGCCACTGTCCAAATATATTATTTTCGCCACCTACATTGCTACCTCTGGCTACACCCACCCACATGTAACAACAATGGCGAAATATTGAGTATGACTAAAATTGCGAAATCACTCGCAAGCCTGTAAACTTGAATAGACTGGGAAACAGCGACACCATGGACCACAATTGGTACTTAAGACGCGTTCAAGTGCTAGTCGGAACTAGGAAACTCGAAAATGTCCGACATGCTAACTGGTTCAACCACTTCAACCACTTCCGGAAATGTCCGAGATTTCTAGTTCCGACAAACACATGAACGCGGCAATATAGCAACCCCTCCCTCCATACAGCAATACAACATTGCTGCTATGGCTAGTTGATCACGTTAGCGTGCTTGCTAACGTTACTGTTTAACTTAGCGTTTACTATTGTTAGCTAACGTTCCCTCTATTGTGTATCCAAATTAATTACATGTCTAGATTAACTGATCACAAATTTGACACAGGTCTATTGATCTTTATTAACTAGCTAGCTTATCGCATAAACTAACGTCTGGCTAATGTAGCCATGTTAAGCTTGTAAGATAATCAATTAAATTAAGAGACTTGACTCACTCGTATTAACAAAATATTAAGTAATGTTCACAATTCTAGCTAGCTATCAAGCTAGTTTGGCTATAACAACAGCCAGCTAGCCAGCTAACACTAGTTAGCCAGCTAGCTATTAGCATTAGCTAACGTTAGCTACATCACCACCCAGACTCAAGAGATTCCACCCATTTAGCTAGCTAACCACCTAGCTACCAAACTTACCTTGTTTCTTTAGTCTTTCCGTTGTAATGAAATAAAAAAACGATTTTTGCTCTTATTTTAAAACTCTCGTCTGGCTGGATGTCAGGCTATCTCATGGCACACGTTCCAGTGTGTTTGACATTCGCTAGCTAGCTTCCTGGCTAATTAGCTAGCTAGCCAAATGATTGCTGTCCTGCTAGCACTGATAGCACGCCGTTAGCTGTATGTCCCGCCACTGAAGCGAAGTTTCAGTATGATCATGTACATTTAGCAATTTACCATATACCAAATAAATGTCCACGGACTAGTCTAGAAGCATCTTAGTAATGATGAAGTCGTTGCTGACGGCGATAACTATTATCAAGTTAGCCTGCTAATGCACAAGTCAATCACTTAGCTTCCCTTGGCTAGCTAGCTAACAATTTACGGAGTCACACGTATTGCGTTATTCCGGTTCATAATCACAAAATAAAAGAATCTTGAGTTTTTTATTGGTTCTATTCGTATATAATGTTTGATAGCAGGGCTTTGTAAGAGCGTGTAAGCCAGCTCTTCCTCTCATCTCATGCTTCAAACCCAAGACCAGTTGAAACCGGTTAAGACTGGGATATTCCATCTAGGTTTTTCGGCCCATGGCGCCGCGTAAAATTTGGACTATGTGCACGCCCTTGAGGGATCCGATTGGTTTGTCATAAATCTGTTCAAGGGTTGTCCTGTTATTTTACGGGCTGACGATGCTGTCAATCAAAATGAACATCCTTCCTTCAGGACCCACGCGGCTGTGTTTTTCCTTGGTCTGGGGGGTCCACACACCCCAAAACATATATCATCAATTTTGGTTGGTACATTATGATTTATTGCCACATTTTTTGCCACAAAACTAGAACAGAAATCTAAATATCCCATAATGTACATGAAATACATAACACCTTTATGTTCCCGCAATGTTACGTATATTTGCAATGATTGAAAAAAATATGATCCTGAAATATATTGCAAATGTTAGGCTACATATATTTAGTCACAAAACATTGACAAATAAGTGACTAAAGAAAGTGTATCAAAAGTAAGTGGTTACAGTATTGTATTTCCTGCATAGTAGCATATCACAAGACAAAGAATACCCTAAACTGTTCAATGTGACAATTTTTATAATCATAGCCTACTACTACAACTGACTCTGGTCTGTGTCTCACACTAAATTGTTTTTGCAAAAAAATAATGTAATAAACATGAAATTAACCAATTTTATTTACAAATTTCACATTATGTATGTATATAGTTATCCTACAATACATTTAGCCTTTTTTATAATAGAAGCATCTCTACCACTGTGTGTCAGTGTTGTAGACGTTTGTGCACACTGTAGTACTGCCTAACTGTGAGAAAATGCACTCCTTTGACTTCTCAGTCATCCTCATCACTTTTCTTGTCTGCTATTGCTGTGTTTTTTTCCCTATCACTCTCTGACTTCTGACTGTTTCGGCTGTGCTGGCCGCTTCTATAGCTTGGGCTGCTCTGGGAACTCTTGGGCCTTTTGATGATGTCACTCCCTTCATTCTTTTCATCTTCCAGGGGCAAGTAATGCTCACTGGCATCTGAGTAATGGTCATCGTCATCTGAGTAATGGTCATCTGAGTTATCTCCATCATCTGAATAATGCCCAATGTCCTCCCTCTCCCGCCCTGCTTCATCATGGCCTCCATCCTCATCTTCCCTCTTTTTGGACTTTAATTCATCTTTCTCAGCCTCCTGCTCTCCTTCCTGTTCTTGGTCAGCAAAGCTGTCTTCATAATCGTCTGGGTAGTCATCTATGGAGGACTAAAAGTGCCACAATTAAATAAATAAATACACCATTAAATAATTACTTAAATGTGTCATTAATTAATTAAAATTAGAATTAAATACATAAATGTGTAATTAAATGTATCATTAATTAATTCAAATACCGATTCATTTTATGTAAAATACATATATAATTATTTCACTATTTACATTTACATTTCATGATCCTGCATTGCAGTGATTCATGAATTACTTAAAACTGTCAAACTGACCCATCAAAAGTTGGTAGGCGGAACCTAACGCCTGATTGGTTACCCTCTGCATCAAGCCAAGACAAATCAATTCCGGATAATGGATTGATGCAGAGCTACTGAACACATTCCAATACACTGGGTGGCGCTATTCACCTCTACGTTGGTTTAGTTACACGGTTAAACAGAACTTTCATTGCAACGGAACCTCGACTGAGCAGATGCTAAAAAAAGTATATGTTAGCAGGTACCAGGTACTTTTTTTCGTAATGGAAAACCAAAAAAGGCGAGGCGAGGCGAGTAGGTACCATGTAATGGAAAAGCACCATTAGATTTTGAAGAAGTGTAATATCGTTACATGGTAAATTTAGTCTTTTCCTGGTTTCAAAGGCTGCATTACAGTAAAGTGATGTCATTTTCTGAACTTACCAGACTGTTCTAGCTGTTCTATTATTTGCCTTTTACCACTTAGTCATTATATCCACAATATGATAGTTATTTATCCGAAATCTAAATGTGGAAGATATTTTGTGAATGCACCAATTGTCAACCTTACAATATCGTTGCAATATCGACATCAAGGTGTTAGGTCAAAAATGTGATATTTGATTTTCTCCATATTGCCCAGCCCTAATGTCAATGCATACACAGTTCAGATGAATTGACACAAGTTCAGTGTCTTTGAAAACATTAACACACTGTGCAGTAGTTGACTTTTTTTTCTTCCATTTACTAAAATCAAACTGTTCTGCACCTTCAGTGCTAACAGTACAGCATTCATGTTAGTCATTCTGTGGACCATAATGAGACAGGAAGCTTCAAAGAAACAGCTTTTTTTCCTTTCTTTTAAAAGGAAAGTAAACTTTCAGTTTTTCCTTGCTTGTTCTAACACAACAAATAAAAACATGGGTTGGACATCAGTCTAAGATTCTTGATAACACTTCCACAGTCTCTACATATAGTCTAAGTGCATCAGTAACAGAAACTCCTGGAGCTGGCAAAATTGCAACCTCTTCATCTGAGAGCTCACGGGCCAGCTGAACCTCGGGGACTGACACAGTGCCTCGATGAAGGCAGTGAGGTCCGTTCCAATCGATCCCATATTCTTCAGGAACCTGAATGGATGACAAGCATAATCAGTCTTGTACTTAAAACTAGTTTGACATGTCCTTACACAAGATTGTTATTTTTGGTCACCAAGGCAGTGAGAAATGAAATGTTACTTATTCAGTTTTTTAAAAATAATACAGCTTTGCATAGTATGCACTGTAGAAACTACAGCTCACAGGTTGATCTTTAAAAGCTCGGGAGATTTTAAAGAGACAATAATCTATAGTAAATGTTTCATTTAAAGTATCACATTTAGCACCATCACATTCTACATCTCAGAGGCGATGTCTTTCCATAAGCGGGCTTCCTTCACCTTTCAAAGGGGCAGAGCTCCAAATTAAAAATACATTTAAATAATGCCCATATTATTATCTACTCACTTGGAACATGCACACCTCTTGCATTCAGGTGACCACGCATTAGCTTGTAGCCGGTGTTTGGATGACTTCTGTGAATTTCACTTACAATACGGTCTAACTCCTCATCATTCACAGCTGAATAGAGATCTGTCTTTCTGTACAAACAAGAAAAACACAACATCAAGTAATGTTACCTTAAACGTCATATTCTTTCCGAGTGTATGAGAGCAGCAATTCATAAACAGAAAACTCATGAATTTAGTGTAAATACCTTAAACTGTATTGTTGCATGCGCCTCCTGATGGTCCTCTTTGACACACCGAACATCGCTGCAATTTGAACTGCGGGAACTCCACAAAGAAGTTGATGCTCCAGAACTGCACTCCGGTATGTCAAACGCCAAACGCCCCGGTCCCTGTGTGTGTTGGGCCTGAAGTGCCCTGGTACCAGAGAAGCGGTGGACAACTTCTTCTAGATTTGCAATCACTCTGTGGTCGATATCTTCGTCGGAAAGTGCGGAAATGACTCCAACAACTTCAATAAGTTCCTCTGCTTTACTAGCTACATGCTCTGGGTCAGCAGGTCCTGCTTCTACATCCTCTGCTAAGTTTAAAATGTCTCTAACCAACTCCCTGGAAAGTTCACGGAGATCCTCCATTGTCTCTATCCAGGTTGGCCTACTCTACTTCAGACCAAAGCAATGGATCAGACTAGATTCGCGTTAGCCCCGCCCACTGACTTTGATGGGTCAGTTTGACAGTTTTAAGTAATTCATGAATCACTGCAATGCAGGATCATGAAATGTAAATGTAAATAGTGAAATAATTATATATGTATTTTACATAAAATGAATCGGTATTTGAATTAATTAATGATACATTTAATTACACATTTATGTATTTAATTCTAATTTTAATTAATTAATGACACATTTAAGTAATTATTTAATGGTGTATTTATTTATTTAATTGTGGCACTTTTAGTCCTCCATAGTCATCCAGGAAAACCATGTTGTAAATAGCCGGTGTATCTGTCTCATCCTTTTCACTGTGAAAACAAAATGAATAAACACTTAACACAAAAAAGATAAACCATGGTATTGTTGAATACTCGTTTCTGATTGGCATTTTAGAGTGTGCATTATTTCAGCACGGTAGAATTCAATAGCTTTAGTTCATTCTTACATGTTCTATGTTTGAGCTGCTTTTGAACGCAAAAGTCGAATTGAAAACATTATTGGCATTGTTGAATTCTTTTTTTTATAATAGCAAGCTAAGGGTGTGTTCGTAAATTCAATCTGGAGTGCCAGAGTGGGCTCTGGGCGTTCGTAAATTCAGAGCGTTTCGCTCTCGGAGCGTTCAGAGCGCACACCTGGACGCTCTGGCGGAGGAGTAGGGTTAATCCGAGCGTTCTGACCTCACAACCGCAGTCAAGCACCCAACCTAACTGGCTAAAGTTAGCTAGCTTGCTAGCTACTTCCAGACACAAATGAGAGATCACCTCACTCTGACCATTTTACTCGCCCTAGCAGAGCTGGTTAGGCTGTTTTCATGTTACCCAGATCGTTGGTGACTGTAACTGTGCTGCTGGCAACAATTTCATAACGTTTTTTTGCCGACGTTTACTGACACCGGCCATATTCCACCTGTGTTGAGCGTTTGTAAATTCATCAGTTATTCTGCGCTTAAACTGATGGTTTGGCTAGCTAAACAAGCAAGTATGTTTGATTGGTTACCAAGGCAACTACTGTAGCTAGCTAGTAAACTTCCTAGCTATTTCAGTGGATTTTGAACAATTTTTTTGCGGCAAATGTGTTAAATTATAGCCATGGTATAAAAGGGATAATAAACTCGGGGCTCTATGCGTTATCTGGAAAATAATGCACACCTTCCACGTCGTTCATTATTTTCCACTGAACGCATAGCCCCTCATTGATTATCCCTTACACATGGCTCAACTCCTTTGAAATAATATTTCTATTGATTATGAGGAACTTTACGACTGTGTTAAATATATTATGTATTATATGTCTATTCGCTATTTATCACCATCTAAGACTGTAATACTGAAAACAAGATCTAAGACCACAGCACATGTGATGAAGTAGGCCTAAAACATGTTTGCAATGTGATACTGTATTGTCTTTGTAGAGATTTTGACTAATGGAGTATAAATGTATCATTCACCGTCATTGCGCCAAAAGTCTACCTTTGTTTGGAGTCACTGGAGAAAGAGGTCCTGCATGCAGATTCTTGGCCACCTGGCCACTGGGACTTGGGCACCTTGCCACTGACAAAGTCCTCACTCAGTCCACAGCCTCGCAGGGTGTCTGTGTAGCGCTTCTCTGCAGCGTGTTTGGCATTCATCTGTCAACAGACAGAAGTGAAAAATAGCATACACCATGACCAGTTATGGGAAAATAGTTTATATATTTATTGTGTGAATGAGTGGTTTGAGGAGATGAGGAAACAAAGCCACTTATAACTACTGAAATGCAACCCATGTCATGTCACTCCACAACTCACACGTGTGTGTGTGTGTGTGGGCCGTTTCAGGCTCACCTGTGCGACCTGCTCCAACAGCAGAGGCCTCCCCTTCACTCTCTCCTGGATCTCCCTCATCTCTTCCTTGTACTCCTTCCTCCGCTGAAAGTCCTGCTTCCTGTTTGAAACACACAGGCAACCTTTCACCCCTGTGATCCCACAACCCTCAGCCCTACAATAACCCTCAACCCTAACCTATTCAACAAAACATCACTTTTACAACGGCAGCTTACTGTTACTGATATGCAAATCATTCCTAAACAATTACTTGAAACTAAAATTGGGATAAGGAACAAAAGGGTATCCACACATTAGTATGTTTTTTTTGTATTTTATAAAACAATGAAGAAGAGATCCATCTATATTCTTCAAAATAATATCCTAGAAAAAGAGTCACAATTGAGACTATTGAGGCAATGTTCCGTTCAGTCTTTAGGTTTGCAATTCCACTCATTATTTTCATATGAAAAGACCCAGACATCAGATAGATCAATTGTTAGGGGGGGGGCTGTGGAGTGGGTATTAGTACTGGTCTCAGGTGGGGTGAGTTTCTTGGTTGCTACAAGTATAATTGTAATGTTATGGGTTTCCATATGGGTACCTGAACTGCTTGAGCTTGGACTGGTTGGTCTGGGAGAGGGGCACGTGAGCGTCGTTGGCTTGGGCGCACTTCGAGACCACCTTTGCGAGCTTCTTCACTCTCTGCTTCTGTCTCTCACTCCATCTCTCCTCCTCTTCCTCTGCCTTCTTTCTCTGCTCAAGCACCTTTCTACTCAAGGAGGCAAGGCAGTCATCGATGACAGGGAGGCATGGGTGGAGGAAGGACTTTGTCAAAAGGGAAAATGAATGCCAAGGGCACTAGAAGTAGGACTAGGGGGGTAATAATGTCAGAGGTTGGGCATTTGCTTGTTTTGGAGCTGGAAGTGTTTAGGAAGTCCATAGGGTATAGGAAGTCCACAGGATTCAACAGACAAGGGTTTCAACTTTTAGGGCATAACTATTCCTAAAAAGAGCAACTAATGGTCTTCTGAAGCTCTGACTAGCTCGTCTAAAAAGGAGACACCAATTGCTATTCTATGTGGGTAGTACCTCACGGCCTCTTGACGTTTTTTGCTGGCATCGGTGACTTTGGCAGGCAGCTGTTCCAGACTGCCTGAGAGAGAGGAGCAGAGGCTAGAGTTGTGTGAGCGGACGGGCCCAGCTGTGCTGACATAAGGCCAGCGCTTGGCCCGGGGACTCATCTGCTCCTTTTCGATGTCGGCCAGGATGCGTTCGCGGTGCGAGGGGATCTGTGACGTCCGGAGCTGAAACGGCTCGCACGTCGTCAAAGGCTTCACGTCGCGCCGGCTCTCCAGCTGCTTCTTGAACCTCCTGTAGCTGGCGTCGAAGTCGGGCACCTCCGGGTTTATCTTAGGCCTGTAAGGGGCGCTGTTGTCATCCTCAGATCCAGCGGTGTCCCCCCTGGCTTCATTCTTGGCCCGCTTCCTTTCGCTGAGGTGGCGTGCCAGCATGCTGGGGGGCATTGAGGCGCTGTGGAGCAGCTCCTGGGCCCTCATCTGCATCTTGATGGCACGGTACAGCTGCTCCTCCTTCAGTTGCTCGCCCGACGCCGCCTCGTACACCGCCTTGGGCACGGGCTTGGCCCTGAATGGTCGGACTCTCTCCTGGCTGATTGGCTGGAGGTTGCGGAGCTGCTTCTCTCTCTGCTCCCTCTTGAGACGTTCGCGCTCCAGGAAACTGAAGGGCCGCTGGGTGGCGCACAGACGCTGCTGCTCCCGCTCGCGCATGGCCCGCCGCGCCTCGTCGCGTTCGTGGAGCTCCTCGTAGAGGGGCAGGCGCACGTGGGCGGGCACAGAGCTGGCACGGAATTTGTGCTGGCACTCGGTCAGCTCCTCCAGCTGCTTCCGCAGGGCTGCGTTCTCCAGCTCGATCTCTGACCGTGTCTTGACACCTTTTTGGCGCTTCTGGTTCTCCCGCAGCGTCATGTGGAATGGCTTGGGGACGGTCACTCTGGGTTTCCAAGGCTCGTGTTTGACATCTTTGCGCCCTTGCTTCTGGTCCTTACCCTTGATGCCTTTCTTGTGGCCCCCAATGAGGCTCTGGAGGGAGGATGTGGACGGGTGGCGCTGGCGAGGCGACAGCTTGAAGTCCTGCCACATGTTCTTGATGTGCTCTTTGGGGGAAGACTGCAGACCCTTCTCCACATTGTTGTCGACAGCACCTTCCTCGTCAGATGTGTCTGACAGCCCAGAGCCCCTCCTCAGTTCCAGAGCTGAGTGGGCCTTCCTCAGACGCCTCACGGGCATGGGGCTGATCTTCAAGTACGATCTGGTGAACGAACAAAGACTTTGCACCATTAGAATATTCATTGACATGTTAAAAATGGTAGACGCTGAGTACAGTACACCCTCCAGGAGCAGAAATAATCTACCCTATCTATCTTGGTGGTTAATTAAGAAAAACAACAAATTCCAAGCAAGAGCAACAACACACCTGTGTGCCTGTGCCCCCTTCACGTTTTCCGAGGGTGGTGCGTCTTTGAGCTCCAGCTTCTTGCGGTACATGCCCTCTAGCTCGGCCATGGTGCGGAGGTGGGCCCTCTTCAGCTCCTCCAGCTTGCGGTAGTACTCCTCGTTGGAGAAGTAGAACTCACGCAGGTTGATGTGGTCCCCCGTCACTCGGTAGTCTTTGATCATCAGGGGGCTACCCTTCCCGGGGGCATCCCCATCACCGTACTCAGACCCCGAGTCGTCATACTGCAGCTGAAAAGTCAAAGAAAGTCATGAGGAAAATGAAGCAACAAAAAACATTTATGTTGTGCACGGATTGTGGAGCATGTGTCTGTGGAATCCATTCCATACAAATAATAAATGTAGCCTACAAAGGACACTATTGGTCAGTAAGCTATTGGAAGCGAAGGGTATAGGATTGTGGCTGCAAGGAAGAAAGAGCCTTTCACCTGTATTTCTATGACTTTCAGATATTTCTTGAAGGGGTGGCCCAATATGTGTTAATATGCCAAATGTATGGACGTGTATCATCATACATCAGATTAGAACATCAACAAATCTAAGAGTAGTACTGATGACTGGTCATATTGTAGATGGTTAAGGCATAGGTCTAATATGAAGTGTGTAGAGTAGAGCATAATATGAGATGGCTACTTGAGGCCTAAGCTCATTATCCCCAGCTCTGTGGGTTTGGATGACCTATCCATATGGTCACGCACAGAAGGTGGGTGATAATGGACGGAGTGGGTGTTCGACTGTTACACTAGCTGCTCTGCCTCCAACCATCTCCATCTTTTTTGTTCAGGTGATGAATGGATGAGATCAAATCATACATTTACAAATATTAAGAAAATAAGTCTAAAGCTTGGACAAGCAATTCTAACGAGCATCCTACTGATTACAGTACAAGCCAGATCAAAATGAATGTACTTTATAAATAAAAAACAATTGGAGATGCCCAGATGTAGGGCAGATCCTTGTCCAGTGAGGAAAACAAAATGGGATTTGAAATAATGTTGTCCAAAGGAAATTAAGCATTTAGGATTACTGGCACTGTGACATCAGTGTAATCTAGTAAAGGAGGGAAGCCAAAAATAGGCCAGTAACAAATTATGCAGGTCAAATCCCCTCCCACAGAGGCAGGTTGACCTGAAAACAGTCAGATCTCAGTAGTAACATTTGAGAACAACATACATTTTATGAGAATCCACCGACATAAGTAAATGCTTGACCTGAATTTTCCCAATCTTTAACATGAGTCTGACATTAAAGATAATATTAATTCATGGAATCTCCACTTAATTTACTTCACTATCCAGTGTCATAGGATTGTATAGGCTATACGTTAGGCCTACTTACATCAACTTAGATGTTCGGTAGCAATGTATCATAAGTTGAATGCACTAATTTGTAAGTCGCTCTGGATAAGAGTGTCTGCTAAATGTTGTAAATGTCTGATCAATATGTTTTATGAATAGGCCATCTAGCAGATCAATGAGGGAGGACCAAAGAATTAGCCTATTATGGAATTTAGAACCATGAATGTAAAAGGAAAAAACATGTAGGGTTTCTATGTGCAACTGGTGTTCCATTCCTCTCCAGATCAACATAATGAATGAGGGTAACATTGATCGATTGATTAGTGGGATGAATGGCATCTTGGCAAGTGTTGGATGGTGCTTCAGTCCTCTGTCCACCAGTATGATGTATTTCATCCAATAATTTCAGAATATTTCTTGATTGTTTAGCTCAGCTTTCAAATACAAAACTCATCTGCCGATATCTTACCTCTTTTTCGTAGTCTCTATTGTGAACATGACCAGCTGCTGACGAATATGGAAGAGCTCGCTGCCTTTCGTACAACGCCAACCGAGCCTTGGTGTGTGGGTCTACCGGCGTTTTCAAACAGGAGGTAACCAGGACGTTAGCGCGATGGGCATTCGGCATTGTTTCCCCTGTTCCTGCTTTCTTTGTCAAAGTTTAATTTAGTAGAGACGCTACAACTACTTGGCAAACGCTATCAAAAGCACAGAAGGCGCTCTCCCGAGCAACAGCGTCGCGTGGTTGTGAAGGAAGTGACTAGCTGTTTCAGGAAGTGAAGAGTTAACGGACCAACATGGCCAGCCAGTTGCCTCAAACTACACTGAAGAAAAATATCAACGTAACATATAAAGTGTTGGTCCCATATTTCATGAGCTGAAATAAATGTTCCCAGAAATTTTCCATATGCACAAAAAGCTTATTTCGCTCAAATTTTGTGCACAAATTTGTTTACATCCCCGTTAGTGACCATTTCTGCTTTCCCAAGAAATGGATCCACCTCACTGGTGTGGCATATCAAAAAACGGATTAAACAGCATGATCATTACAAAGGTGCACCTTGTGTTGGGGACAATAAAAGACCACTCTAAAATGTGCCGTTTTATCACAACACAATGACATAGATGTCTCAGGTTTTGAGGGAGTGTGCAATTGGCATGCTGACTGCATGTCCACCAGAGCTGTTGCCAGAGAATTGAATGTTAATTTCTCTACCATAAACCACCTACAACAGTGAATTTAGCAGTATGTCCAACCGCAGACTACGAGTATGGCGTCGTGTGGGCGAGCAGTTTGCTGATGTCAACGTTGTGAACAGAGTGCCGGTGGGGTTATGGTATGGGCAGGCATAAGCTATGGACAATGAACACAATTGCATTTTACCGATGGCAATTTGAATGCACAGATACCGTGACGAGATCCTAGAGGCCCATTGTCGTGCCATTCATCTGCCGCCATCACCTCATGTTTGAGCATGTTAATGCACAGCCCCATGTCACAAGTATCTGTACACAATTTTTGGAAGCGGAAAATGTTCCAGTTCTTCCATGGCCTGCATACTCAGACATGTCACCCATTGAGCATGTTTGGGATGCTCTGGATCAACAGCGTATTCCAGTTCCCGCCAATATCCAGCAACTTCGCACAGCCATTGAAGAGGCGTGGGACAACATTCCATAATTAGCTAGTTAATTTATTTCAATTGACTGATTTCCTTATATGAACTAACTCACTCAAATCTTTTGAAGTTGTTGCATTTATACTTTTGTTCAGTATACATGCAAAGTATATGGGGAAAGTTGCAACTAAACATTGTCAGACCATGAAATATGACAGCTCTCAAATTCTAGCAGTATCTTTAAAATGCTCCCGTAATTTCCCCACCAGATTATTCATGCTAAAAACATGTCATTTCTTAATCCTAACACTTTATTCAATTTCTAAATTGATAACTTTCAGGCTAAGGTTTTTATAGGCATAAAATAAACTAAGGTTGAGCGCATGACCCACAGATTGATTTATGTATGAAAATGTAAATGATCATGGTGATATCTTATCTACCCAAACCAGGGTTGACAGTTGACTGCCAATACCACCTGTCGTTAACACCATGCCGTTGGTGTCATGACACTAGCCTGAGATTTAAAGATTAACTGCTTGTCAGTGGGGTCAGTCACTGAGGGAGCCCAAGGAAGTAGTAAACAAAAAGGCACAAAGACAAGACATGGAGTGTCAAAAAAAAAAGTAGTAACATTTATTAAATTACAGAACGCATCAACTACAGAGGACTTCTGGACATACAGGTCTTAGCAAGCAGCCGGTCCTATGATTCCTTGTGGCACAAGCAGGTGCAGTAACACAGGTTGGGTTCTTGCTACATTGACAAATCTCCTTGCAACTCCTTATCGGGTGTTCACCTGCAAGACAAGGGGAACATCGTATTACCTTACAAGGACACAGTAGAAGTGAAAGGGGGGGGGACTTTCAATGTATATAGTGTTGTGCCTTTCTGCTGCTGTGTTCCATACAAGACATAATGCAGGTTGAATGAGATGGCAGATCTCCACTAGTGACACCATAGGGTGGTCTGGTCTCTTACCACATCGTCAATCTTGAGGATGCTGCGGACCGTCTCGGTGGCGAGGGTCAGAGCGCTGACAGACACCAGCAGAGGCTGCACCACCAGCTCCTCCAGAATGTTGGAGATACCGCCCTGAGAGAGGAATGGGGAGATCGTTACCCCAGGGGTGTTTAACCAGGGGTGAAACATTTAGAATGTTGCAGATAGAGATGTATTGAGTGGAAACGAGTCAATTCCCTATTCTACATGATAGACTATCACATATCTGGTACGCAACTGTAGTCATGTAAATCTTCATGACAAAAACTGTCAAAATGGAGGTTCTGTATCCAAGCTGGTGATTGGCTGGGCCACAAGGGACTACAGTCAATGACTAGGCAAATAAGTTTACTGCAAGCACTCTAGTACACCAGGACAATGAGGTGTTGTCAAGGCATGACTCTAGCCTCACGAGACAATCACATTTGTTCTAAATCTGAATGTTCAACGTTGCATCCTGTGAACCAACTAAGGCAGAGTGAAAATAAGCATAAAATCAAACATAATCCAGGAGAGCGTGGCAGGGCTGTACCTTGCGGACGTTGATCCCGGCAGTCTTCTCGCCTTGGGCGTGCCTATTGCGGAGCTCTGTGACAGTGGAGATGGGGTTGAGGCCGGCATTCTCGGCCAGTGTGGATGGCACCACCTCCAGGGCGTCTGCGTAGGCCCTCACGCAGTACGCCTCCATGCCTGGCAGCGTGCGGGAGTACTCAGCCAGACGCAGGGCCAGCTCGATCTCGGGGGCACCGCCACCGGCGATCAGAGCCCTGGGAGGAAGAGAAAAGGCATCAGTCAAGGTGAAGAGATGAAACAAAATGGGCTTTTGCTGCATTCTGATGTTAAACAAACTGATGAAAGCAAATATCATATAGGATGTGGTAGAGCTGATCAATAGGGACAAAAATCCATATTGCAATGAATTGATTTTATTAATATGCTAACGATACTTTTACAACATTGATGTGAACCACAGTTTGTATTACCCCTTTAAAAACAAATAGTTTAAATGTTGTAGCTATCAATTGTCCTATTTACAGTCACCGATATTAGCAAACTTTTTTTATGTCAAACTTCACATCTCTAGTATAGGCTACTTATCATAATGAACGATATCCACAAAATGCCCACGATAAGTGGTCGGTATAGATACTTTTCAGTTTATTTTCAGATTAGTGCAGATTGAGTGAAGGATACAGGGATTGAAATGCACCCCACTGATATAGATAAGTTAACCAAACAAGGAATTTATTGAATGCATAGAAAATGGTTTATAGCAAATGACTGGTTAGATGGTATTTACTTAGATACTTTGGTACCCACTTCTTTTCCCTCTTTCTTCTGTTATAAAAGAGGGCGTTTTAGATCTGACAAAACTGGATAATATCAAATGGTTGGTTTCAAGGTCAATTGGGATCGATCACAAGATCTGTTAAGCGCGTTAAAAGGACAAAGTGCACATCCTTCACAGCCATTTTAGGTGTAGTTGCAGTCCTTCAGAGGAGTGTGTTCCTCTCAACAGGTCCAGAGCCAGGGGTGAAGCCCCTGACCCAGGTTTGAAGAGAGGGTTGCTCTGCCCCTCAGAAATGGCCACTTGTGACACGGACAGCCACGAGTGGGCAAAGCTTAGAGGGATTGGTGCTTACTTTTCTATGTAATTATTACACATCTATCACTGCATGAGTCTACAGAGGCTAGTGTTGGTCAGACAGCTGACCAGAATGGCTGCAGTACCGTACCTCTTCTTCACCAGGCAGCGGATGACACACAGAGCGTCGTGGATGGAGCGCTCCGCCTCCTCGATCACCAGCTTGTTGGAGCCGCGCACCACGATGCTCACAGTCTTACCGGGGCTGGTGCAGCCTGTGATCTATGGAGAGGAACAGGCCAGAAAGAAACAGCAGGAATTCACTTTCAATGGGAAATGGAGATCAGACACATGCCAAAGTTCTTAGAATAAGCTTTTAGAAAACATTCAAATTGATATTACAACAAACATTTACAGCAAAGAACTTTCACATTTTCATTTATGGAGGTTGGAATACACATAGGCTACATGCAATCCCTAAAATCGTCACTGTTTTCAATGACCATTTAACAAATAACAAGGGTATTATCATTAGGATAAAACATGGGTATTTTGACGAGTCTTTTCGCCACACGCATAGTTGTGATGGAAGCAAGAAAGCAGTCCCGTAGCCAAGCCTTGGAGAGATTAATTGAGCCAGATTGAGTGAATTAGCATACCTTGACCAGCTTGCCAGAGCCATCCAGGCTGACCTCCTCTGCCAGCTCGGCGGTGCCCATCATCTCTGGAAGGAACTGATCAATGTGGGCGATGGGCTTGGTGCCAATGGTCTGTAGGGGGGCAAGGTTAGTTCAGCTTCAACAGTCAGCATTTGGCGGTTGCAGAACATGATCTACAAAGTCAAGACCAATACAATGTTATTTTGTTTTACCTTGCAGATGAATTCAATGTCCTCCCTCTCAATCTCCTTGACCACCATGATCTTCATCTTGTTCAGGAAGTGGAGGGCCAGATCGCTCAGAGCATCTCTGAAAGAAGTGTGGGACTATTATTTAACCATGTCTACCTCTTCACGTCATCCAGTGATCAAGATAGCATAAATAGAGATGCAGATAGAGGACCACCTATGGGAAGAGTCTAATATACAGATGAACACATGGTAACAGTGCCAATACTTGCCCTTCTATTGATTACACGCACAAATGCATTTCTAGATATTGTGTGGGCGATTGGCCAAAGTGAATTGATTACGTTACAGTGAAGTGACGGTAATGCATTGGGTGTTACCGGAGGATGGACTTCTGGATGAGCAGGACATTGCAGCCCGCCTTCTTGATCTGTTTGACCAGGTTTAGGATGTAGGCGCGCTCCTCGCGCAGCACGCGGTCCATCTGGGCATAGTCTGACACCACTATCTGGTTGTCCATCTGGAGACAACACGCGAGAGGGACCACAAAAAAAACACATTGGGATATGGAGAGACAAAATAACAAAACAATTGTAAGAAAATTAAATGATTGAGGGTAACAGATAAAATGCTACAGTAGTCCACCATAACATCAAGGACACTGACTGACGTACATGGAAGTCAATTTCACCGAGACATAAACAGTTAGCGATTCTGATGGTCTTACGTCGGTTTTGGGCGGGGACAAGCAGAACTGGATGAGGGCGATCTTTGCCTTCTCCACACGGGACACGCTGGAGTTGACCACCTTTTGGGTCAGCACCAGGCCGTCCACCAGCTCACAGTCATCAATGGTCCCACTGCAGAGAAACACACAGAACATTATTATGGGCGGGAAATCTGTCTAAGGGCAGCAGTAGCTACCTGGCTGATTCCAAACAAAGGCTCTTGGACCAAGGCAAAATCCTTAACGAAAAAGTGCAATCATTTGCGTTGTCGATTGAGATCAGTTTCATTTGTCTATCCATTGATAAACACTCAAGTAGGACATTAGTATTGATTTGTTGCTGGTTACACAATTGTGTTTGTTGTGATGCATTGTCAGAAGGTGACTGGCAGGGAAAGCAAAGTGGAGCCATTCTGCTAATTGACCGCCTGAGATTGATCTGGCACATCAGACATGTCCACGTCCCCACAGAGAGAGAACTGGGGAGTGAAAATGTGCCTATCCAAACTGACCTTCAACTGTTGGAAGCTGTCAGAAGCTTTAGGAAAGGTATGGTATCACACTGATCCTACATTAGTAGCCTATGGTATACTGCTGGATCATGTTCATTAGGCACCAACTGGCAGAAAAGGAACTGCTAAAGGGAGGGATTACCTGGACTTTTCCAATAAGAAAATGTTCCGTTGTAAAAAATTTTAACATTTCCTGTTGCGTGCCCTAATGAACATGACCCAGAAGTCAATCCTGCAAACAACCCTGTTTGTAATCCTAACTAAACACTTACATTTTAGTCATTTAGCAGACACTTATCCAGAACAATTTACAGTAGTGAACACAATCTGGACCCACCACTCTTCCCCTCCCTCCTCACCCCAGCTTCTTGACAATGTGGATATCGTGCAGGTCCACGCCGGTGGCGGTGGCCGGGTCGATGACACGCATCACGGCGTCCACGCTCATCGGTGCTAGCAGGCTGGAGTACTGCGACACTACCTTGGAGCACAGCGAGGTGGTGGCGCTGTTCAGCAGTGTCTCACGGTCACTTAGGAGCACCGGCTGGCTCATGGCCGTCAGCACCTCCACGCCCTTGTCCACCGCCTTCTGGAACGACTCCGAGATAGTGGTGGGGTGGATACCTGGTGGAGAAGCAGAGGACAGGCAGTTAGTATTAAAGCTTTAGGATGCAGGGACTCTGTTAGATTAGAACAGATTCTGGTCTAGGAGTTTATAGTGTAATCCAGTGGTCAGCAAGCCTGGTCCTGGAGAGTGTCAACGGTGCCGGGTTTGCCCTTTTGATAACTATGCCATTGGTTCCACGTCACTTACCCTTCTGAAGCAACTTGCCGCATGCATCAAGTAGGGCACCAGCAATCACCACCACCGAGGTTGTGCCGTCGCCAGCCTCAATATCCTGGGCTTTGGACAGCTCCACCATCTGAAAGACAAATTGGCAAAACATAGCGTCAAACTCCTTTCAACAACAAATTGTAGATGACAGTGCAGACACTTGGGAACATATCCCCAGCTCCTTTCTCTTGAACCTTACCATCTTGGCTGCAGGGTGCAGCACCTGCATCTGTTTCAGGATGGTGGCCCCGTCATTGGTGATGGTCACATCACCCTTCCCATCCTGAATCTGTAACAATCAATTCCTCTTTTAGTTACAGACAAATGACCAAACCTTGAGAGATGGTGAAGAGAAGTCAAGACAGATGTTGATGTAAATGGTTACACTTAATTACCATTTTGTCCATGCCCTTAGGGCCAAGGCTGGTTCTGATGCATTCAGCAACAGCTGTCAAACAAAAAAAATCTGTTACTTCCACAAAGAGGACCCGCCCCTCTAACATTAGGATACCTTTTATGGACAATGTTTACTGCTTGACTACTGAGGGGGACAAGACCCCAAAATATTATATTGGTTAAAGAGTACATAAATGGATGCTCATGACATCAGTACAGTTCATTTTGTCAATTGTTGGTCCTCACAAACCTAGGGTACAATAATGATGATCATCTGGCCACTGATTACTAGATAGCGCACTAATGCCAGTCACAGTGTTTGGGGCTGCATGAAGGGTGTAAAGAACATTGATTTGCTCTATAACAGATTCTAACTAACTAGGTACCAACTTGTGGCTAACGGTTGCCCTGCCCAGACTGAACCAGTAGTAGCATCCATTCATAATCTCCCGAGTGGCGCAGTGGTCTAAGGCCCTGCATCGCAGTGCTAGCTGTGCCATCCTGGTTCGAATCCAGGCTCTGTCGTAGTCGGCCGCGACCGGGAGACCCATGGGGCGGCGCACAATTGGCCCAGGGTAGGGGAGGGAATGGCCGGCAGGGATGTAGCTCAGTTGGTAGAGCATAGCGTTTGGGTTGTGGGTTCGATTCCCACGGGGGGCCCAGTATGAAAAAAAATGTATGCACTAAGGATAAGAGCGTCTGCTAAATGACTAAAATGGGAGTGTCGCAGCAGCTGATGGTATGACAACAGTCTGGGGCAAACAAGCGTCAGAGATAGTTATTTATTCGTCCAACAATGAATTACGAATACTGTAGTTGTAGTTTACCCTTTCCTGCGGAGATGTTACTGAACCGAATCTGTGCTGGCTTGTCACGGTCCACATATGCCCCTCGTCCTTTGTTTTTCATCCCACCACTCAGCATCTTCGGCGCAGCCATTGCTTCAGGCATCCTTACTTATTTTCGTCAGAATATGTTACTAAAATACTTTTGATGGGGACAGATGTACCCCAAAACACGGAAAGGGCTGCTTGGCTTCAGATGGGTTCAGATTCGGATTTCTCTCCTGCTCTGTCCAGAACCTTCCAGAGCCACCGGTTACGACTCTTGTAGAAAAAGGACCCTCCTGTCAACTTCGACGTCGCTTCGAAATGACGTCTTTAGCTGCCTGACGATTTGCCATGCGGGTTTATATGTGGGATGAGACAAGGCTAGTAGAGCACTGTGCGCATCAAACTAGCTTTTACTTGTACATTTTAACGAATGAATATGTATATACAGTCATGTAAAGGTACTTGTAGTGATATTGTATAAAATTAAAGGGACCTGTGGTGTTGATCAAATTGATCAAATCCTCAAATTGATCAAATCCACCCTCATCAACAGATTAATCTATCTAATTCGACTAGTTGTGTCTACTTCTGATGACGTCTTGTTCCTGTAGCGTTAGCTGCATGCTTAGAAACCAAATGACTGAACCACAGAGTTTCTAAACTATCTTTGACTGAACTGTGTTCTCGCTCTTCATAAACATTTGATTATCTTACAAATACTGTAATTCATTTGCCATTCAAGGTAGGGTTATGACTTGTTGTTTTTGGCTCGCAAGCTTGTGCTTATTTGTATTCTCAGATAAAGCTATAGCTATTTTAGGAACTACAGTAGCGAGCTAGCTGCATAGGCTAGCTGCACATCATAACATCAAATGCAGCAACATCCACACAGGACTGCGAGTGTGACCTAGTGCTAGCAATGGGGACACAGGTCTCAGAGCAAGCAGCTTTGTAGTGCAAAGTGTGCATGCAAGCTTAGCTTCAGCTACCAATGATTGTAACCTCACCCTACAGTATGTGATATGTTATGAGCATGGTGATGTGCATATTATATTACTCTTAGATAACTTACAGTAGTACTGATTCTACTGAACTCTGTCAGCTAACTTGTTGTAGTGGATTTGCCAGACATACATTTTCTTTCAACTTTCTTACTGATCTCATTCATCTATGATCTCTGTCCATTTTACAGCTGTATTATGTTGCCTCTGAAGGAGAAAGATAGACCAATAGTGAAGAAGCTGCTGGAAGCTGGATGCTGCGCCCGCTGTGTCCTGAGGTTCTGCTGCTTGGGGGTGCAGTCGGCCTACCGCCAGTCTTATGAGGTCAGCGCTCTTGCTACATTAGATTGTCTTTGCACTTAAAGCAGGGACAGACATACAGACATTTCAGAGATACAAGTGCAAAGACAATTAAGTAGCTCCAACATTCTTCTTTGTAGGTAGCCTCGGCTTCAGGCTTCGCGTGAAAGATGCTACTTTGTAGGCAACCTATGTATTCTCCTTTAGAAGAATTGTGACCATGATCTAACTTGCTGTCATATATTGGGTGAACTAAACTGCTGGCAGACATTTTAATATCTTTTTTGTTGCTGAATAATGTGTTTCTGTTTGTCATGTTCAGGATACAGCAAAGGAGCTTTGTGCTTTCATCACTGATTCAGAGAATAACCAATCCCAAGATGCAGCCGTGCTGGAGCAGCACACAGAAGACCCCCCTAGTAAAAAAATGAAGATGGATGCCGCGGAGACGGACGTCCAGTCAGAAGGCGACTCTGCCGTGGTTCCCACGGTGATGGAGGAAGGTGATGCCAAGCCAGCGGACTCGGACGTGTGTGTGGCGTGCCTGGGAGTTCTACAGGAGTTATGTGATAAAGCCTATGCCATAAAGGTGTGTTTGGTCACTATTAATCCTATTGCATTAGGAGCCACTTTTGTTTTACATGATACCTATGACTAAGTATGTCTTTAGGTGTGTCCCAAATGACACCCTATTCTCTATATAGTGCTGTACTTTTGACCAGAGCGGGACCAGGTCAAAAGTAGTGCACTATATAGAGAATAGGATACCATTTAGGACACAACCTTGAAGATTAAAATGAAATGAAAGACCTTAGTACCTGCCTAGTGATCAAATACCCCATCATTAATCAATGCTCCAGTCTACCAGAATCTGCCTCAAATACCACAGTTTGAGGCCTAGGAGGACAGAACCAACACTGGAATTTTGGGGGGATTCATGACGCTGTTTTTGTGTGTGTGTGTGCAGATATCGGAGGTGGTGAAGGCCGAAAACTACCAGTTTGACACGATGGTACTGTCCGTCTCCCTACCGGCCCAGCTGTCTGTCAGAGAGGTCAGTGGTTACATTGTAGGCCTTGGCTGATAACTGATGTCATGCAATTTTCTACCTATCAGCTTACAGTATATTCAAATAGTTTGTCTCAAAACAACTTCCATTTAATAGAAAAGTATGATTATTTCAACCTCAGTAGATTCTGTCATAGCCACACAGTCAGTATAGCCTGGACCCTAGTCGTTCTACACAGTGTGATGTGTGGCAGTGCGAGACTACTATACAGTCAATAATGCAGTATCTTGTCCCTGGGTTGGCCATTAGAGGGCGTAGTACCTCATAGTTATTGGTACTGCTTCAGTCTAGACTCTAGAGTAGACTAAAGAGCAATTGCAAGAGCCGTTGTTTCTACAGATGTGGCACTCCCATTAGGGTGTGCATAATGGATGCTTGTAAACAGACAAGCGGTTACTCAGGATGTTTCTGAACATGTGCCCTCCTCTCTCTCTCTCCCACACTCCTACAGCACTCTTGTTGGCTGCATGTAAAGAAGGAAGTGAGGTAAGTTCACTACACCAGAGTGGCATCCATCTATCTAGCCTAATTTCTTTCCATTAAAGAAATCATTCTAATCCCAAAGTATCATGACATCACTACAACACATTGAAATATTAGTGTTCAATACTATATTATGCCCACACATCTTTCACATGACCTTTTATAACGTCATGTCATGTCTTAACCCATAAGAGTCTAAGCCGGGGGAGGGGAGGGTGGGGTTCTACTAAGCTATATGGAATTGTTTTAAGAAGGTCATACCAAGGATCATTTAGCTATTTGATTTGGAATTTTAAGACCCCTTGAAGTATCCCAAAAATATATAAACACATTATTTTATGAACATTTTTATTTGGCCTTACTGCTGTTAGCCCATACAAACGCATTGAATAACAGATTCACTACATGGAACAACAGATAGTCCCCCCCAAAAAAAATCGAAAGGAAGTTTGTTCTGAAGTGTCTGTCCAATATCTGAGAGATATAAGAAAGATCAGAAAACAT
Organism: Coregonus clupeaformis; assembly: GCF_020615455.1. Lineage (NCBI taxonomy): Eukaryota > Metazoa > Chordata > Actinopteri > Salmoniformes > Salmonidae > Coregonus > Coregonus clupeaformis. Next base: position 2,034,950 of record NC_059211.1, on the reverse strand, counting down.
GTACCGTATTTGTTTTGTTATTTTTGGCACTAATTATTCTCCATATATACTGCCACTAATTTTCTCAACTTGTACAGGGACTTTCAGACAAGTCTTGTGAGGCCTGTGGACGTCCAAGAGCAAAACATTCGACATATATGTGTTCGTGAGAGTCTCGCCCATATTAGTGTAGCCCAAACTACAGACAGAAGTTGGCAGATCTGCTGTACCGACTTCAGACGAGTCCCAAGACGCTTGTGCATCCAATGCAAAAAAAAACAGAATCTCTAGCATGAACTGACAGATTTTATGGGGATGTTTGTATTATGCTAATTTGATTTCCGCTGGGCGCGGACATTGACCTTAGGGTTTTTTAATACTTTAATTAATTACGTTGAATTTGTTACCAAACAGGGAGAAGTCTATGTGCCTCGATAAGGATGATGTCATCCAGGTGAAGGAGGCCTTCAAGTGGACAATGCAGGGTCTGGTGTCCAAAGAGCTGGGGGGAGTACCTGTGGTGACCAAGGTCAGTGACCCATGACCCGGAAGTAGCCATACAGTAGCCTCATTTGCTGATGGGTCGGACACCGCTGTTTAAAAATACTTGTCATACAGTTACTGTATAATGCACTACTTGTATCTATAGCAATAACCTGTAATAAGCTAGCCTGGTCCCAGATCTGTTTGTGGCCTTGTCAAGTCAATTGCTATCATTGACAAGAAAAACATGACCGGGAGTTGACATGGCGGCACAAACAGACTTGCACTCAGGCTAGTAATGTAATAAGTGTTCTCTTAGTAAACTTACCCTGGTAAAATAAAGGCAAATAGATAAAATGTAAGTGACAAAATTATATTAATTCCTGAAAAGTATTTTATTCTTCATTTTTTTTGCTGAAGTTCATTCCTATTTTATTTTCCTCTTTATCCCACAGATCAGTCGACAAACTGAACAGTTTGAGGTGGGCGTGGGGTTCACACACCCAGAGACAGACTCAGACTGCCACTTCCTGTAAGTCCTCCAATCACACTCCTCCTCAGGGAATAGATAAGATGAATAGATTGATAGACAGCCAGATGGATGGAGGGATGGATGGACGGACGGTAGGAAGGACTGATTGACTTACAGATTGATAGATAGATTTGATAGGTGCTAAGGCATGGAGTACCCGCAAAATACATGTAATATTGAATGTAATGTAGCATTTTTATGAAACTACATACTACTTCCCTGCTTTATTCTTGCATTCAGGGCTGGCATCTGTTCAGACTGCTTCAGACCAACTAAGAACAAACAGGTGAGTGAAAAAGTCAATTGGAGCCATGTCACTTAACATTTGAGCAAAATGTGTTGTTGGTATAATGGTTTTGATCATTTCCGTAAATGTTTTTGTCCAATTTCTTTTTTGTTAACAATGGTGACATGCTGCTCATTCTTTTTCTTTCTATATCTCTCTGTGTTACTTGTCTTTTCTCTGATCTCTAGTTTATTGTCTCACAACAGAATGTCTTCACTAGAATGGCCGTGGTCAAAGCCCTCGAGAAGGTTTCTGATGAGAAGTTTCTAAAGTAAGTGTTCACGTTATTCATGCTTTCTTTGGACTGTTTCTCTATCTTAACTCTTTAGAGAAAACTCACAATCTAACTACATGTATTGCTTAATGATATTTACTTTTTCTCTCTAGAAAGTTCCCCTGTCCCCCTACACGGCCAGCGAGCAAATGCATCGCTCAAGACGTCCATTGTCTTCACGTTTCTGTATTTGTGGCGGGTAAAGTTGTCTTTTGGATGATTTGAACCAAAGGAGTGCTTTGAGATTATCAAGAGTTGGGTCAGTTCCCTTTCAATTTAGGGAATGTATTCAGTTGGGGGCGAATCCTAACATCCACTTAGGTAAGTTGAATTTTCACTTAGTCCCCCATTGACATCAATGCATGGCTAAGTAAAAGTTGGACTTAAGGAAACGTTAGGATTCACCCTTCATGCCTTGGGATTTGTCGGTTGTTTACAATCCAATAATGAATAGTTGTTTTTAAGGGTTTGACTTGACTCTTTTATGTTTGTCCCTGTTTTTTTAGGGAGGTACAACAAGTTCTCCCGCACCCTGCCCCAGACCCCCTGGGTGATTGACGGAGAGAGGAGGATGGAGTCTTCAGTGGAGGAGCTAATCGCTGCACCCCTCCTCTCCTCTTTCCGGGCCGAGGGTGAGCGTATACTGGGTGGTGTTCAGAAGGGCGCACTGTAGCAAAACGTTTCGCAACGGGAAACAAAAATCTGTGTTCTTATTGGATGAGTTCAGGTAGAACCTCCTCGTTTCGCTCTGTTTCTAAAAGTTTTTTCCCTACTGAACCTGATAGGCTCTACAAATTATTACCTAGGGATAGATAGACCATAGAGATAGAGGGCTGTTTTAGCATAGGCAGCGCCATTGAGGACTTTCACCATTTTGAAAGTAGTCAACTGGGAGGAACTTCCTATGGGTTAAGGAAGAATCACATGATTCCATCCAGGTCATCAGGACCAATCAGCCAATGGATTATACTTGTGAGCAAACATTCCATAACTGCAGGTGGCAGTAAATCGCCAACCTTTGCTTTATACCTGTTCAAACAACACACTACAGGTAGCAGTATGCACCCTTTCAGTTATTTTACCAATTCATAAAAGTAGTAGAAGAAGAAAATGGACTACTTCAAAATGGAGATGGCCTCAATGGCACTACCCATACTCTACAAATGGGACAGATGCAATGTCTATCTAAGTCAATGAGAAAGACAGATCCAAATGGATACACTGGTTAATTGAATCTGGGATCTCAAGTAATATCTTTCTCCTCTTTTCCCTCTGGTCTTTGCAGGGTTTAATTTCTCCTCCTCAGGAAGGGAGGACGTGGATGTGCGGACGCTTGGAAATGGTCAGACACACAACATACATGTATGTTTACACATCCCCAGGCCTTGTTTCCGTCAATGTGAGGTGTAACGGAGGTGTCTGTATCTGCCTTTGCAGGTCGTCCGTTTGCACTGGAGCTGCTAAATCCTCACAGAGCCAGGTTCAATAAGGCAGAAGTCCGACAGCTGCAGGAGGTACACACACACACACACACACACACACACAGCGTCTCTGCAGGGTCACACACACACACACACACAGCGTCTCTGCAGGGTCACACACACACACACACACAGCGTCTCTGCAGGGTCACACACACACACACACACAGGAATTGACCACAGCCCTATCTTTTCTTCTCACAGACCATCAACCAGTCCTCAGACAAAATCAGAGTACGAGATCTACAGATCGTTAGCAGGTGAGCAACGCAGTAGAAAAATGGGTCTCACTTCTGTCCAGAGACCTAAGAATGATGTTGCTGCTGTATGGCTGTTCATTTTACATTATCAATAGAAAAAGAATCTCTACAACTGAAGCTAATTGTAGAGATTGTTTTTCTATTGATAATGTAAAATTAACAGCCATACAGAAAGACTCATGTGAAGGTGAAATTACAGAGGAGGAACTTCTGGATGCAATTAAAGACTTTAAGTCCGGGAAAACTCCAGGGTTAGATGGCATACCAGTCGAGGTATACCAAACCTTTTTTGATATACTCAGAGGACCGTTATTAGCATGTTTTAACCACTCCTATGTAAATGGTAGATTATCAGACACTCAAGAAGGTCTGATTTCATTATTACTGAAACAGGATACAAGTGGAAAATATAAAGATCCAGTCCATTTAAAAATGTGGAGGCTCCTTACACTTCAGTGTTCTGATGCAAAATGTATAGCGCATAGAATTAAAAAGGTATTGTCGGACATTATTAATTCTAATCAGACAGGTTTTTTACATGGACGATACATTGGAGATAATATAAGGCAAGTACTGGAAACAATAGAACACTATGAAATATCTGGGAAACCAGGCCTGCTATTCATAGCAGACTTCGAAAAGGCATTTGATAAAGTACGACTGGGGTTTAAATATAAATGCCTGGAGCATTTCAATTTTGGAGAATCTCTTATAAATTGGGTTAAAATCATGTATAGTAACCCTAGGTGTAAAATAGTAAATAATGGCTATTTCTCCAAAAGTTTTAAACTGTCAAGAGGAGTGAAACAAGGTTGTCCACTATCGGCATATCTATTTATTATGACCATCGAGATGTTAGCTATTAAAATCAGATCCAACAATAATATCAAGGGATTAGAAATCCAGGGCTTAAAAACAAAGGTGTCATTGTACACTGATGATTCATGTTTTCTTTTAAATCCACAACTTGAATCCCTCCACAGCCTCATAGAGGATCTAGATACATGTTCTAACCTATCTGGATTACAACCAAATTATGACAAATGTACTATATTACGTATTGGATCACTAAAAAATACAATTTTGACATTACCAATAAAATGGTCTGATGGTGATGTGGTTATACTCGGAATACACATCCCAAATGAAATAAATGATCTCACTCCAATACATTTTAATAGAAAGTTAGCAAAAATAGATAAGATCTTGCTACCATAGAAAAGTAAATACCTGTCAATTTGTGGAAAAATCACCCTGATTAACTCTTTAATATTATCCCAGTTTACCTATTTGCTTATGGTCTTGCCTACGCCTAGCGAACAGTTTTTTTAAATTATATGAGATTTTTTTTTCTCCATTTTATTTGGAACAGCAAGCCAGACAAAATTAAACGGGCCTATTTATATAATGAATATGAATTCGGAGGACAGAAATTATTAAATATTAAAGCATTAGACCTATCACTAAAAGCTTCAGTCATACAAAAGTTATACTTAAATCCGAACTGGTTCTCTAGCAAATTAGTAAGATTGTCTCACCCAATGTTCAAGAATGGCCTTTTTCCCTTTATTCAGATTACAACCTCTCACTTTCTGTTATTTGAAAAGGAAATAATCTCCCAAATATCACTATTTCTAAAACAAGCCATAGAAAGTTGGTTTGCGATTTCAATTTAATCCTCCAGAAATGACAGAACAAATAATGCAACAAATATTGTGGTTAAACTCAAATATACTAATTGATAATAAAACATTATTTTTTGACAAAATGTTTAAAAAAGTTATAATCTTTGTAAATGATATCATAGGTAGGACTGGTGGAGTTATGTCACACATGCAGCTAACAAAAACATATGGAAATGTCTGCTCTACCCAAAATTACAACCAAATAATTGCAGCATTACCGCAAAAATTTAAGAGGAAAGTGGAAGGGGGAAAAGTAAGGAACTTGTCTGTCGGCCCTGCATTAAAGAACATAATTGGTTAAAGAAAATTGTGATAAATAAAAAAGTATACCAGTTTCATTTAAGGACCAAAGGATTGACAGCCGTCCCATATAGATTGCAAAATAGTTGGGAAGGGATTTTTGACGTACCGATTCCATGGCATAGTTTTTATGAACTGATACGCAAAACGACACCGGATTCAAAACTTAGAATATTTCAATTTAAATTATTATATAAAATTCTTGCTACCAATACAATGTTATTTATATGGGGGATACAATCTTCCCAGCTCTGCAGATTTTGCTGCAAAGACACAGAATCATTAGATCATTTGTTTTGGTACTGTCTATTTGTAGCCTGTTTTTGGACACAGGTCTAGGAATGGCTAAAGGATTGCAATATTTACCTGGAGCTAACCCTGCAGATAGCACTACTGGGTGATCTGAAAAGTCATAGTCAATCGATCAATAATATAAAAATTATTTTAGCAAAACTGTTTCTTTTCAATTTACAATCTGTAGAAACAATGAGAATAGAAAGGTTCAGAACTTTTGTAAAACATCACAGTACAGTTGAAAAATATATGGCAAATAGAAATCCAATATGGATGATGTTAAGAGATGAATGGGTGGTGTTGAAGGATGGGACTAATAACAACTAACAACAACTAATAACAACAATATAACTAATGTAAAGCATACTGTGTCCATAATAAGTATATAGGTTATAGGTTGAGAGCTTTTGTGAAAGAGCACAGTTAGAAAGATATGGCATATAGAAGCAAACCGGATGGACATTATGAAAATGATCAGAGAGGTTGAGGGTAGAGGAAGTTCAGGAGTAAATACAAACAAAATAGAATTATTGTAAAATTGACTGTGTCCATGAAATGTATATAGTATGTATAAGCTGGAAGTAGAGGCCTAAGCATTGTTGTTCACTAGTGTACTCCAATTAGGGAAGGGGTGGTGGGGTTGGAAAGTAATAAAGGGAAATATATTTTTAAAAAGGATATGTATATGTGTATGTATTTATATGTATGTACAGTGGGGAAAAAAGTATTTAGTCAGCCACCAATTGTGCAAGTTCTCCCACTTAAAAAGATGAGAGAGGCCTGTAATTTTCACATCAACTATGACAGACAAATTGAGAAAAAAAGGTCTAAAATTTTGTTTCTGGTGTCCTTTGACAGCTCTTTGGTCTTGGCCATAGTGGAGTTTGGAGTGTGACTGTTTGAGGTTGTGGACAGGTGTCTTTTATACTGATAACAAGTTCAAACAGGTGCCATTAATTAATACAGGTAACGAGTGGAGGACAGAGGAGCCTCTTAAAGAAGAAGTTACAGGTCTGTGAGAGCCAGAAATCTTGCTTGTTTGTAGGTGACCAAATACTTATTTTCCACCATAATTTGCAAATAAATTCATTAAAAATCCTACAATGTGATTTTCTGGATTTTTTTCCCTCATTTTGTCTGTCATAGTTGACGTGTACCTATGATGAAAATTACAGGCCTCTCTCATCTTTTTAAGTGGGAGAACTTGCACAATTGGTGGCTGACTAAATACTTTTTTCCCCCACTGTATGTGTATGTGTATATTTGCGAGAGAAAAAAACATATGGGGGATTGGAAGTGATGCACATAATTACATTGATGGAAGTTACAATCTAGCTGCAATATTAAAGCTGATCTACCCCCTAAAAAAAAAAATAACCTGACGGGTCATACTGTGTGTGGGTGTGTGTACGTGTGCAGAGATGCTATGGGCCACATGAAGGAGGGTGAGGAGGACAAGACCAAGTCGTACACCGCCCTCATATGGACCCAGAAAGCCATCGACAAAGACGACATCAAGTTCTTAGAGGAAACCAAAGTGAGTGTTAAATGCTATCTTTAAATGACATTATATTTGCATATAAAGTCACACAGCAAATGTGGTTAAACATCTTGGTTGTAGTTTATTTTATGGTATGTGTTTTATAATCTTTGGTTTGCTCATTCAGTGTAAACAGTACCTTAAAATAAAGTGCTGCCTACCTACGGTATGTGTTGATAATCTTTGGCTTGGTCATACAGGAGTTGAAGCTAGCTCAGAAAACGCCACTAAGAGTGTTGCATCGAAGGCCGCTGGCCGTCAGAGAGCGGGTCATCCACACCATGAGTACACGCTTCCTGGACGCGCATCACTTCCACCTGAAGCTGCGCACGCAGGCAGGGACGTATCCTTTACAGCGAGAGAAGCAAAACAGTGTGATACATGAATACTCATACACACAAACCCACACAAGGGAGGTATTAAGATTGAGATACATTCACATTGATATACACACACAATAACACATTAAAAAATTATAATGAACGACTCACCCAATGTTAGTACCTTAATAGCTGTTCCCAGTTACATCAAGGAGTTTATCCACGGAGACTTTGGTCGCACCAAGCCCAATCTGTGTGATCTGCTGAAGACTGAGACGGATATCCTAGAGCTGGACGTTGAGGTGGGTATTTAAAAAAGTTGACAATAATGTATCTACATTTTTGTGGGATATTAAAATAAGACTGATTATTGTATTAAAAATAGCGAGACACTGTTGAAAAGTTCATTCATAATTTAAAGGGGTAGATAAGCGTTTTTACATATTTCAATATTTGTTTCCTTACCTTGAAAGCAGTCTGTCCATTCAAGCTAAGAAAACCAATATCGAAAATTGCTGAACTATGATTAAACGTGATAGAACACGCAGGTGTTTCAAAAGGATTCTGATGAGTTTTGTCTTTCTCTCTGTGTACGTTCCTCAGTCTGTAGATGTGGACTGGCCACCCTCCATCCCGGAGTGAGCCTCTTCTCACTGATGCTGTTGGAGATGCCAAAAGGAGCCCTAGTTCTGATGGGCCATACCTTCACCTTTTGGGCCCCCACCACCACCAACTCAGTCTGTTTAGCTCAGTTCCACTGATCTCTATATGATATGGATAGTGTCAATATATTTGTGTTTTACTTGAGGTCAATACAGATTATGTTGAAATGACTGAGCTGAGGCCTTGAACTGATCTAAGATATACATGGCTTTGAGAGCCGTAGCAGGGACTGGGTGTGAATGGCACCGCTGATGGAAATGACAACAATCCAAGTTAATTGCACTCACCTGGTGTCCCAAGTATTAGTCCCATATTAGGAGAGGATGAAAACCAGAAGTGTTTTGGCCCTCCAGGACAGACATTGAACAGCCCTGTTATAGAGCATAGCGGTAGTATATGGTCAGTATTTTGTGTGTATTTTCCTCAGTTGATTTACAGAGATTTTTGTTCAGCCTTAAAATCAATTGTTTACCCATGGATTGTCCCATAAGCAAAAGGAGAGCAATGCTATACTGTTTTTTTGTATGAATGAAAATATTTGAATGTGATGTCTCTTATCAGCATAATGTTCCCAAATAAAGGCCTGGGTCATGTTCAGTTGTGCACACAACAGAAAACTATTTGGAACAGAAAACCAAAAATGTTGTTTCATATTGGACAAGTCCAGGTATTGTGCTTTTCCATCTAGACTTACCCCCACACCAGTGTGTCGCCAGTGTTTTATGTTAAAGGGAAACTTCAGGATTTTGGCAATCTACTTCCCCGTCTCTGCGTGCAGTTTGAAGGAAGTTGCTAACTATCGCTTCCGCAATTGATAACTAGCGTTAGTGCAATGACTGGAAGTCTATGGGTAGCAGATACTCCTAGAATTCCAGTCATTGCGCTAACGCTAGTTACCATTGTCTCGTGAAACTACCTCTAGCTTCCTTCATACTGGACACATAGAAAATGGTATCCACGAGTTCATGTGACTCTGAGAAAGTAGATAAAGGGCCTCATTGCCAAAATCCCCAAGTATCCCTTTAATGTAAGCTCTAGTGTTGTTTCCACCAGGAGTGTGACACTAAAGACTTGTAGCGAGCAGAATCACAAACCTCTGCATCATTCAAGACTGTTGTTTTTTGAGGTGTTAAAGTTCATTGTTATGTAAAAGCAAGCTAAAAAAGTACCCAGGGCCTCCAAGTCAGAGCAGGTCCGTCGGAGCCATGGCCCAATGAGACACTGGTGCCGGCCCGCGTAGATGGAAAAAGAAAAGTCTGACCCATTTGGGTAAAACACTGGGGTAAATCTGTCAGTGGAAATGCGCCAATAGTTTCTTCCTCCGTTTCAGTTTTATTTTGTTTGGTTCCTAATGAACATGACCCTGGATGAGACCCTTGCTGAACATTGTTTAGGGCATTGCTTTCCAAAGGGTACACATTCATTGAAATATCAGAAGGGGGATAAAAATAAAAATAAAAGATTTACGCCATGAAAAACTCTGAAATGTATTCTTTAATTTAATTCAAAATAAATACTACCACGGCAACGCAAGTCCACTATTGGGTTCTTGCCCTAATGTTTTGGTAAGAAAACAAACAAGCAAACAATCAAAAAAACGATTGGATAAAAAACAGACTTCAGTAATGCATCCAACAATATCATCCTTCAGCGACTTAGAGAGAGGTGCCTTTTTGACTCTGAACAAGACTGGGTAACACTGCCTAGAAAGACACAAACATATAAATAAAACTAGTACTATGGTACAAAATAAAGGAGGGGAACGGTAACAACCTGATGTAACCATATATCACTGCAGAATTGACCATGGTCCCACTTGAAAGGGAAAAAGAAAACATTACAGTGGGTGTCAATCCATTCGACCAACAGCGAAAAAGGGTCTCGTCTCCATGGAAACCTTTTCTGGACAGACAGGTCGAGATGACGATGACATCAGCCACAAAATGGGAGCGTCCAGTCAGTCTTTAACATTGTAGTTTACGTTGTTTTAACCCAAAACGTAGTTCTCAGTCTTTCTTTTCCTCTGGTCTTGGTTCTCTTCAGCAACCTTGAAGTACAGTCACACACAAAAGTTCATGTCTGGCCAAGATGCCACTAATAACAAAAAATGGCATTGCATATTTACATCACAAAAGGTGGGGGAACTGCTTTCCTTCTTTTCTCTCTCCATTCTCTCACAGTCCTCATCCTATCATCATACACAAGTATATTCATGGCTCAGTTTCACGTGATCTGTGACCCAACATGGTTAGTGATTATTGATGCCTTCCGCCCACCTTGTCGCTTTGTGATTGATGGGGAGATTTTTTATCTTTTTTTTTTTACAGATACAGATTTCATACTCTGTCACAAGCCATATCAGCAGACCTCAGAGCTGGCTCTGATGTTAGAGTGTGTGTGTGTGTGAGCGTGTGTGTGTTATGACAGCATAAGGTGGACCTGTATAAGCCACATTCCTTGTGTAAACATCCATACCACTATTTTTTCTATAGCTATGAAAAGAAGTTAATAATCAAATGACTGTGGAAAAAGATGCAAAAAAGGCTTGTATATTCATAGTAGCTTTTCCCTGATGGGTGTGTAAAGCTAAACTGGTAGCTGAGTTGAATGCGGTTGTGCTCTGTGTTGCCTGAGTGAACCGTGCAGTATCTGGCAGTTTAGTGTTTCTGTCAAACAATAGTAGAAATCTCTGGCTGAAAATGAAAAGGTAAAAAAGGATAAAGAAATGAAATTGGAATGAAAGAAACGCCGTCAGTTCTGTCTTTTTTGTTGTTTTTAGTAGACAGTGATTCTCGTTGCCATGGGATTGGGGAATGTGCGCCGCCATGGCATTGTATATGCATTGTACATGCGAAAAATAATAATTGTTTGAATGAACCACGAGCCCCCCGACCCAAACCCTGTCTGTATGATACGAAACATCTGCACACGTAAGGCAACATTTTTGGTTTTGTTCCCTAGAACGGCTCTTCCAAACCAAGTGCAAAAAGGTTCCAAAAAAAAAAAAAAAAACTGACAAAGAACGTAACAGGTTGACAACCTAATACTGACGGATAAAAATAAATAACAAAAACATTGCCTTCTGCAGTATATAGCGTTGAAAATGTAAGATACTTTTTTTGTGTGGGGAGACCAGCTTGAGTCTATCCCACTGTGCAAAACCCCTTTTATAGTCCCTAAAAAGACGACTTCTCCCAGTCTGCACTCGAATACAGAGAAGGAGAAAAGAGGGGAGACTTCCTAAAATGGCTACGTGTTTTCCTCGAAACGGCCGCGCGGCGGGGGGGCGATACTGGCTGGCTGGCAATGACCTTCACTCCCGTCCGCTGGCCGAATACGAGAATTGTGGGAAATGAGGCCTCCGTTCGCTGTCACCCTCGCCCATCCCGTCTTCATCGTCTGCAAAGAGAGACAGAGAGAGAGAGAAAGAGGGGAGGGAGAAAATGACAGGTAAGTCTGGGCTCAATAACAAACATACTGAAGTTATGAGGGTGTTATAAACTGAATGAGTTACGTGTCGTTACTTAGGGGAACTTGCGTAACAGTGTTACCTTAGAATAATCACTAAATAAAGGCCAGTACCACAGCACAACACCCCCAACAATTCAACAGACTAATCATCCTTTGAAATAGTAATTGTTGTGTATCATAGGGTAATATGCTACGAATGGACCTGTCCGTTTACGGTGGAGTCTATGGCAGGAAACCCCTATTCCAAAAAAGTGGGCCGACCCGTACTGAGGGATCCGATGGACACTTACATTTTTCCGGGGGAGTGATGGTGATCGTCTGTGCCGTGAACTCTTCATCGAAATACCGGGTATCCGTCTCTGAGGAGACCTGGGGCATGAAGGGCGGGACCAACTGTAGGGGAGAGGGAGGGGACACAGTTGTCACATGTAATTTATATGCCATTTAGCAGACGCTTTTATCCAAAGCCACTTACAGTAGTACGTGCATACATTTTCATATCGGTGGCCTTACCAGGAATCAAACCAAGATCTTGGCATCATGCTTGACAACTGATCTTGACAACTGAGCCACACAGGACCACAGTGACATGTGACACACTGATGTCCGTGGCTTGTGTGTGACATGTCAATATTTGCATATTTGACTGGAAAAACGCTAGTCATTTTGACCTGCACGGAATATTCCGAATTTGTTCAAAAGTCGGTGGGAGGGCATAGAACTGGTTTAGTGAAATCGTACACGTACGTGATCAAGTGTAGAAGAGAAGAACAGCAGACTCACCTTTTTGTCGTAGACGTCTTGCCAGTCTACCGCCACAAAGAAACTGTGGCGCATGATCTCCTTCGCGTCGTCTGGACCGCCGCCGAGTCTGTCAGAAATAAAGAAACGTACAAATGTGAACACTTTCTAGAAAGCCTATCGTGAAACAAGACAAGAACATGAGCTAGGTGCAAATCCTGGAATAACATCAAGGGGTGAATGAGCGAATGTTCTCCCTTGGGTTTACCACTAACCTAACTGCCTCTCAAGCTTTTAGTGACAAACGGCTTTGTAGCAGAGCGATAAACAAATGAAAACAAATTGCAATGAGGTAGTATGAGGTAATATTTCATAAATCAGGATTATCGAGTGAGACAGTAAATCCTGTACAAAAAAGACTAAATTATGGGAAGTTCCAGTTGAGGGCTGGTTAGCTGATTAGCATGTCATGAGTCAATAATCCATTTCAAGTTGATCTGTTAGAAAATGTGTTGTGTCAAAAGTATTTGGTGGAGTTTGTTGGCTGATTCACTGACCCAGCTTCGTATAATCCCCCACTGGAGCCTTGGTGTGTGTGTTCGTCTATCTGTGTACCTTTGCCTCTGTGTATGCATCTGTCAGTCTGTCTGTGTGTGCCTCTCTCTTGCTTCGTCTGTGTGTGTGTGTGTGTGTGTGTGTGTGTGTGTGTGTGTGTGTGCCCGTGCGTCTGTTTCTATCTGTCTCTCTCTCTGTCTCTCTGTACCGTTTGTTGGGGTCCTTGATGAGCAGGCCAGAGAGCAGGGACTTGGAGTCAGAGGAGAGCGTGCGCGGGAACTTGATCTCCTCCATGAGGATCAGCTCAAACAGCTTCTCGTGGTCCTGGTTGTAGAAGGGCAGCCGGCCGCACATCATCTCGTACATGACCACGCCCAGACCCCACCAGTCCACCGCCCGGCCGTAGTCATTGTCCTCCAGCACCTAGCATAGGGACGTCATGACATAATACCGTATGTTTTACCCACACACACACACATTTATATATATATACACACACACAAATATATATATATATATATATACATATATATACATACACACATAGTGGGGAGAACAAGTATTTGATACACTGCCGATTTTGCAGGTTTTCCTACTTACAAAGCATGTAGAGGTCTGTAATTATTATCATAGGTACACTTCAACTGTGAGAGTTGTATGATTGTATGATTTTTAAGTAATTAATTTGCATTTTATTGCATGACATAAGTATTTGATCACCTACCAACCAGTAAGAATTCCGGCTCTCACAGACCTGTTAGTTTTTCTATAAGAAGCCCTCCTGTTCTCCACTCATTACCTGTATTAACTGCACCTGTTTGAACTCGTTACCTGTATAAAAGACACCTGTCCACACACTCAATCAAACAGACTCCAACCTCTCCACAAAGGCCAAGACCAGAGAGCTGTGTAAGGACATCAGGGATAAAATTATAGACCTGCACAAGGCTGGGATGGGCTACAGGACAATAGGCAAGCAGCTTGGTGAGAAGGCAACAACTGTTGGCGCAATTATTAGAAAATGGAAGAAGTTCAAGATGACGGTCAATCACCCTCGGTCTGGGGCTCCATGCAAGATCTCACCTCGTGGGGCATTAATGATCATGAGGAAGGTGAGGGATCAGCCCAGAACTACACGGCAGGACCTGGTCAATGACCTGAAGAGAACTGGGACCACAGTCTCAAAGAAAACCATTAGTAACACACTACGCCGTCATGGATTAAAATCCTGCAGCGCACGCAAGGTCCCCCTGCACAAGCCAGCGCATGTCCAGGCCCGTCTGAAGTTTGCCAATGACCATCTGGATGATCCAGAGGAGGAATGGGGAGAAGGTCATGTGGTCTGATGAGACAAAAATAGAGCTTTTTGGTCTAAACTCCACTCGCCATGTTTGGAGGAAGAAGAAGGATGAGTACAACCCCAAGAACACCATCCCAACCGTGAAGCATGGAGGTGGAAACATCATTCTTTGGGGATGCTTTTCTGCAAAGGGGACAGGACGACTGCACCGTATTGAGGGGAGGATGGATGGGGCTATGTATCGCGAGATCTTGGCCAACAACCTCCTTCCCTCAGTAAGAGCATTGAAGATGGGTAGTGGCTGGGTCTTCCAGCATGACAACGACCCGAAACACACAGCCAGGGCAACTAAGGAGTGGCTCTGTAAGAAGCATCTCAAGGTCCTGGAGTGGCCTAGCCAGTCTCCAGACCTGAACCCAATAGAAAATCTTTGGAGGGAGCTGAAAGTCTGTATTGCCCAGCAACAGCCCCGAAACCTGAAGGATCTGGAGAAGGTCTGTATGGAGGAGTGGGCCAAAATCCCTGCTGCAGTGTGTGCAAACCTGGTCAAGACCTACAGGAAACGTATGATCTCTGTAATTGCAAACAAAGGTTTTTGTACCAAATATTAAGTTCTGCTTTTCTGATGTATCAAATACTTATGTCATGCAATAAAATGCAAATGAATTACTTAAAAATCATACAATGTGATTTTCTGGATTTTTGTTTTAGATTCCATCTCTCACAGTTGAAGTGTACCTATGATAAAGATTACAGACCTCTACATGCGTTGTAAGTAGGAAAACCTGCAAAATCGTCAGTGTATCAAATACTTGTTCTCCCCACTGTGTGTGTATATATATATATATATATATATATATATATATATATATATATATATATATATATATATATATATATATATATATATATATATATATATATACATATATGTATATATATATATATATATATATATACACACACACACACACACACACACACACACACACACACACATATATATATACACACACACACACACACACACACACACAAATATATAAATATATATACACGCATCCCCAAACCATCACACCACCACCACCATGCTTGACCTTTGGTATGATGTTCTTACTGTGGAATGCAGTGTTTGGTGTTCGCCAGGCATAATGGGACCCATCTCATCCAAAAAGTTGACTCAAGTTTGCCAAAAAGCACCTGGATGATCATCAACACTCTTGGAAGAACGTTCTATGGACAGATGATTCAAAAGTAAAACTTTTTGGACGACATGGTTCCAGTAATGCCTGGCGAAAACCAAACTCTACATTCCACAGTAAGAACATCATACCAAAGGTCAAGCATGGTGGTGGTGGTGTGATGTGATGGTTTGGGGATGCTTTGCTGCCTCAGGACCTGGACGACTTGCCTTAATAGAAGGACCCATGAATTCTGCTCTTTATCAGATAATTCTACAGGAGAATGTCAGACCATCTGTCTGTGAGCTGCTGAAGCGCAGCTGGGTCATGCAGCAAGACAATTATCCAAAACACACAATCAAGTCTACATGAAAATTGCTAAAAAGCAACAAATTGGAAGTTTTGGAATGGCCTAGTCAAAGTCCAGACCTAATCCCAATTGAGATGTTGTGGCAGGACTTGAAACGAGCAGTTCATGCTTGAAAACCCACACGTCACTGAGTTAAAGCAGTTCTGCATGGAAGAGTGGGCCAAAATTCCTCCAAAGCGACGTGAGAGACTGATCATCAACTACAGGAAGCATTTGGTTGGAGTCATTGCAGCTAAAGGTGACACAATCCGTTATTGAGTGTAAGGGGGCAATTATTTTTTACAGGGGAATTGGGTGTTGCATAACTTTGTTTAAAATGAAATAAATATGTAATTGTTGTGTTATTTGTTCACTTATGTTCCCTTTATCTAATACTAAGTTTGGGTTGAAGATCTGATAACATTCAGTATCACAAATATGCAAAAGTAGAGAAAATTAGAAAGGGGGCAAATACTTTTTCATAGCACTGTATATACATACATAAATATATGTATATATATATATATATATACACTGCTCAAAAAAATAAAGGGAACACTTAAACAACACAATGTAACTCCAAGTCAATCACACTTCTGTGAAATCAAACTGTCCACTTAGGAAGCAACACTGATTGACAATAAATGGCACATGCTGTTGTGCAAATGGAATAGACAACAGGTGGAAATTATAGGCAATTAGCAAGACACCCCCAATAAATGAGTGGTTTTGCAGTTGGTGACCACAGACCACTTCTCAGTTCCTATGCTTCATGGCTGATGTTTTGGTCACTTTTGAATGCTGGCGGTGCTTTCACTCTAGTGGTAGCATGAGACGGAGTCTACAACCCACACAAGTGGCTCAGGTAGTGCAGCTCATCCAGGATGGCCCATCAATGCGAGCTGTGGCAAGAAGGTTTGCTGTGTCTGTCAGCGTAGTGTCCAGAGCATGGAGGCGCTACCAGGAGACAGGCCAGTACATCAGGAGACGTGGAGGAGGCCGTAGGAGGGCAACAACCCAGCAGCAGGACTGCTACCTCCAACTTTGTGCAAGGAGGAGCAGGAGGAGCACTGCCAGAGCCCTGCAAAATGACCTCCAGCAGGCCACAAATGTGCATGTGTCTGCTCAAACGGTCAGAAACAGACTCCATGAGGGTGGTATGAGGGCCCGACGTCCACAGGTGGGGGTTGTGCTTACAGCCCAACACCGTGCAGGGACGTTGGCATTTGCCAGAGAACACCAAGATTGGCAAATTCGCCACTGGCGCCCTGTGCTCTTCACAGATGAAAGCAAGTTCACACTGAGCACATGTGACAGACGTGACAGAGTCTGGAGACGTCGTGGAGAACGTTCTGCTGCCTGCAACATCCTCCGGCATGACCGGTTTGGCGGTGGGTCAGTCATGGTGTGGGGTGGCATTTCTTTGGGGGGCCGCACAGCCCTCCATGTGCTCGCCAGAGGTAGCCTGACTGCTATTAGGTACCGAGATGAGATCCTCAGACCCCTTGTGAGACCATATGCTGGTGCGGTTGGCCCTGGGTTCCTCCTAATGCAAGACAATGCTAGACCTCATGTGGCTGGAGTGTGTCAGCAGTTCCTGCAAGAGGAAGGCATTGATGCTATGGACTGGCCCGCCCGTTCCCCAGACCTGAATCCAATTGAGCACATCTGGGACATCATGTCTCGCTCCATCCACCAATGCCACGTTGCACCACAGACTGTCCAGGAGTTGGCGGATGCTTTAGTCCATGTCTGGGAGGAGATCCCTCAGGAGACCATCCGCCACCTCATCAGGAGCATGCCCAGGCATTGTAGGGAGGTCATACAGGCACGTGGAGGCCACACACACTACTGAGCCTCATTTTGACTTGTTTTAAGGACATTACATCAAAGTTGGATCAGCCTGTAGTGTGGTTTTCCACTTTAATTTTGAGGGTG
This sequence comes from Coregonus clupeaformis, assembly GCF_020615455.1. Lineage (NCBI taxonomy): Eukaryota > Metazoa > Chordata > Actinopteri > Salmoniformes > Salmonidae > Coregonus > Coregonus clupeaformis. The sequence goes on along the minus strand of NC_059211.1, from coordinate 2,017,318 downwards.
ACTCCAAATCCAGACCTCCATGGGTTGATAAATTTGATTTCCATTGATCATTTTTGTGTGATTTTGTTGTCAGCACATTCAACTATGTAAAGAAAAAAGTATTTAATAAGATTATTTCATTCATTCAGATCTAGGATGTGTTATTTTAGTGTTCCCTTTATTTTTTTGAGCAGTGTAATATATATATATATATACAGTGGGGGAAAAAAGTATTTAGTCAGCCACCAATTGTGCAAGTTCTCCCACTTAAAAAGATGAGAGAGGCCTGTAATTTTCATCATATGTACACGTCAACTATGACAGACAAAATGAGAAAAATAAATCCAGAAACTCACATTGTAGGATTTTTAATGAATTTATTAGCAAATTATGGTGGAAAATAAGTATTTGGTCACCTACAAACAAGCAACATTTCTGGCTCTCACAGACCTGTAACTTCTTCTTTAAGAGGCTCCTCTGTCCTCCACTCGTTACCTGTATTAATGGCACCTGTTTGAACTTGTTATCAGTATAAAAGACACCTGTCCACAACCTCAACAGTCACACTCCAAACTCCACTGTGGCCAAGACCAAAGAGCTGTCAAAGGACACCAGAAACAAAATTGTGACCTGCACCAGGCTGGGAAGACTGAATCTGCAATAGGTAAGCAGCTTGGTTTGAAGAAATCAACTGTGGGAGCAATTATTAGGAAATGGAAGACATACAAGACCACTGATAATCTCCCTCGATCTGGGGCTCCACGCAAGATCTCACCCCGTGGGGTCAAAATGATCACAAGAACGGTGAGCAAAAATCCCAGAACCACACGGGGGGACCTAGTGAATGACCTGCAGAGAGCTGGGACCAAAGTAACAAAGCCTACCATCAGTAACACACTACGCCGCCAGGGACTCAAATCCTGCAGTGCCAGACGTGTCCCCCTGCTTAAGCCAGTACATGTCCAGGCCCGTCTGAAGTTTTCTAGAGTGAATTTGGATGATCCAGAAGAGGATTGGGAGAATGTCATATGGTCAGATGAAACCAAAATTGAACTTTTTGGTAAAAACTCAACTCGTCGTGTTTGGAGGACAAAGAATGCTGAGTTGCATCCAAAGAACACCATACCTACTGTGAAGCATGGGGGTGGAAACATCATGCTTTGGGGCTGTTTTTCTGCAAAGGGACCAAGACGACTGATCCGTGTAAAGGGAAAGAATGAATGGGCCCATGTATCGTGAGATTTTGAGTGAAAACCTCCTTCCATCAGCAAGGGCATTGAAGATGAAACGTGGCTGGGTCTTTCAGCATGACAATGATCCCAAACACACCGCCCGGGCAACGAAGGAGTGGCTTCGTAAGAAGCATTTCAAGGTCCTGGAGTGGCCTAGCCAGTCTCCAGATCTCAACCCCATAGAAAATCTTTGGAGGGGAGTTGAAAGTCCGTGTTGCCCAGCGACAGCCCCAAAACATCACTGCTCTAGAGGAGATCTGCATGGAGGAATGGGCCAAAATACCAGCAACAGTGTGTGAAAACCTTGTGAAGACTTACAGAAAACGTTTGACCTGTGTCATTGCCAACAAAGGGTATATAGCAAAGTATTGAGAAACTTTTGTTATTGACCAAATACTTATTTTCCACCATAATTTGCAAATAAATTCATTAAAAATCGTACAATGTGATTTTCTGGATTTTCTTTTCTCATTTTGTCTGTCATAGTTGACGTGTACCTATGATGAAAATTACAGGCCTCTCTCATCTTTTTTAAGTGGGAGAACTTGCACAATTGGTGGCTGACTAAATACTTTTTTTCCCCACTGTATATATATATATATATATATATATATATATATATATATATATATATATATATATATATATATATATATATATATATATATATATATATATATAACAGTCATGGGCAAAATTATTGGCACCCCTGAAATTTTTCCAGAAAATGAAGTATTTCTCACAGAAAAGTATTGAAATTACACATGTTTTGCTATGCACATGTTTATTTCCTTTGTGTGTATTGGAATAACACAAAAAAACAGGAAAAAAGCAAATTTGACATAATTTCACACAAAACTCAAAAAATGGGCCGGACAAAATGATTGGCACCCTTAACTTAATATTTAGTTGCACACCCTTTGGAAAAAATAACTGAAATCAGTCGCTTCCTATAACCATCAATAAGCTTCTTACACCTCTCACCCGGAATTTTGGACCACTCTTCTTTTGCAAACTGCTCCAGGTCTCTCATATTGGATGGGTGCCTTTTCCCAACAGCAATTTTAAGATCTCTCCACAGGTGTTCAATGGGATTAAGATCTGGACTCATTGCTGGCCACTTCAGAACTCTCCAGCGCTTTGTTGCCATCCATTTCTGGGTGCTTTTTGAAGTATGTTTGGGGTCATTGTCCTGCTGGAAGACCCATGATCTCGGACGCAAACCCAGCTTTCTGACACTGGGCCCCTACATTGCGACCCAAAATCCTTTGGTAATCCTCAGATTTCATGATGCCTTGCACACAGTCAAGGCACCCAGTGCCAGAGGCAGCAAAATAACCCCAAAACATCTTTGAACCTCCACCATATTTGACTGTAGGTACTGTGTTCTTTTCTTTGAAGGCTTCATTACATTTTCGGTAAACAGTAGAACGATGTGCTTTACCAAAAAGCTCTATCTTGGTCTCATCTGTCCATAAGACGTTCTCCCAGAAGGAATTTGGCTTACTCATGTACATTTTGGCAAACTGTAGTCTTGCTTTTTTATGTCTCTGTGTCAGCAGTGGGGTCCTCCTGGGTCTCCTGCCATAGCGTTTCATTTCATTCAAATTTCGACGTATAGTTCAGCGCTGACACTGATGCACCCTGAGCCTGCAGGACAGCTTGAATTTCTTTGGAACTTGTTTGGGGCTGCTTATCCACCATCCGGACTATCCTGCGTTGCAACCTTTCATCAATTTTTCTCTTCCGTCCACGTCCAGGGAGATTAGCTACAGTGCCATGGGTTGCAAACTTCTTGATCATGTTGCGCACTGTGGACAAAGGAACATCTAGATCTCTGGAGATGGACTTGTAACCTTGAGATTGTTGATATTTTTCCACAATTTTGGTTCTCAAGTCCTCAGACAGTTCTCTTTTCCTCTTTCTGTTCTCCATGCTTAGTGTGGCACACACAGAAACACAATGCAAAGACTGAGTCAACTTCTCTCCTTTTTATCTGCTTTCAGGTGTGATTTTTAGATTGCCCACACCTGTTACTTGCCCCCAGGTGAGTTTAAAGGAGCATCACATGCTTGGAACAAACTTATTTATCCACAATTTTGAAAGGGTGCCAATAACTTTGTCCGGCCCATTTTTTTAGTTTTGTGTGAAATTATGTCAAATTTGCTTTTTTCCTGTTTTTTTTGTGTTATTCCAATACACACAAAGGAAATAAACATGTGCATAGCAAAACATGTGTAATTTCAATACTTTTCTGTGAGAAATACTTCATTTTCTGGAAAAATTTCAGGGGTGCCAACAATTTTGGCCATGACTGTATATATATATATATATATATATATATATATGTTGTGGTGTACAGCAGGTCAGCCACCAGGGGGGAGACTTATCGAGGCCTGGTAACAGATGGAGTATACATCACGAGGCGGTGGCTCCATCTGCTGGACGTGCCAGGTCTCGACGGGATCCCCGGACAGGACTAATTGGGGCTGATTGGGAGCTGGTGAGTAATTAAGGGCGGATTGCTCACCAGCTGTGCAAGGCCCATAAAGCTGCCAGAAGGGCAGCACATGAGAGAGGACGTGTGTGCCTCCACGTGAACCTGTTGAAGAAGTGGCACGAGAGGACAGCCTTGGCCGTGTTATGGTCGGGACCCAGGACACCAACGGTACCAGTGGTGGTCCCGAGCAGTGAGGACCTCGACCCGGCCCAGAAGCAAGAGCTCTGGGAGCTTGTCGATCGGAACACGGCGGTGTTCTCCGAGAAGCAGGGCCCCACGACCCTCATTGAACACCACATCCGTACCCGGCCTGGGGAAACGGTAAGAAAGAGGCTGTATCGAATTATCTGTATCGGAAGGCCGTGAAACAAGAAGTGGAGGCTATGCTGAGGATGGGGGTCGTTGAAGAGTCCCACAGTGCATGGTGCAGCCCCATCGTGTTGGTGCCCAAACCGGACGGTAGCCTCCGCTTCTGTAATGATTTCCGGGGTGTGAACGTCATAAGCGTATTCGACGCCTACCCCATGCTGAGGGTGGACAAGCTAATCGACCGATTGGGAAAGGCCCGGTACATCAGCACCCTTGACCTGACCAAAGGATATTGGCAGGTACCATTGGCAGCCTCCTCCCGGGAGAAGACGGCGTTCTCGACACCAGACGGTCTGTACCAGTACCGGGTGCTCCCGTTCGTTCTCCACGGAGCCCCGCCCACATTCCAGCGACATGAACAGAGTGCTTCGACCCCACCAGCAGTACGCAGCGGCCTATCTGGATGATATCATCATCCACAGCCAAGGTTGGGAGGAGCACCTGATGCGCCTCCAGGCGGTGCTGGACGCGCTCAGACAAGCCAGGTTGACCGCAAACCCAAAGAAATGCAAGCTCGGGTTCGAGGAGTATTTGATCGGACGGGGGGAACGTCAAGCCCCAGGAGAGGAAGGTTCACGCGGTACGTGACTGGCCCGTTCCAACCACCAAGACACAGGTCAAGTCCTTCCTGGGACTGACAGGGTACTATAGCCGGTTTATCCCCAACTTTGCGGCTATAGCGTCCCCCCTCACCCATCTATCCAAGGCCCGTCTCCCAAAAACAGTGAACTGGACGGAAGAGACAGAAGCGGCGTTCAGCTGTCTAAAGGAAGCTCTGTGATCCCATCCGATTCTCGTAACGCCCGATTTCCAGGTGCCGATGGTGGTCCAGACGGATGCATGTGATACGGGACTAGGGGCCGTTCTATCCCAGATACACGATGGGGAGGAGCACCCCATCATGTACATCAACCGAAAGCTGATACAGAGAAAAAAAACAGTAGGTCAGCCACCGGGGGAGACTCGTCGAGATGGAGTATACATCACGAGACGGTGGCTCCATCTGCTGGACGTTCCAGGTCTCGACGGGCTCCCCGGACAGGACTAATTGGGGCTGATCTCTACAGCACTCCACCAAACAGGCCTTTATGGTAGAGTGGCCAGACGGAAGCCACTCCTTAGTAAAAGGCACATGACAGCCCGCTTGGAGTTTGCCAAAAGGCACCTAAAGACTCTCAGACCATGAGAAACAACATTCTCTAGTCTGATAAAACCAAGATTGAACTCGTTGGCCTGAATGCCAAGCGTCAAGTCTGGCGGAAACCTGGCACCATCCCTACGGTGAAGCACGGTGGTGGCGGCAGCATCATGCTGTGGGGATTTTTTTCAGCGGCAGAGACTGGGAGACTAGTCAGGATCGAGGGATAGATGAACGGCGCAAAGTACAGCGAGATCCTTGATGAAAACATTGTAAATGTAAAATGAGATCCTTGATGAAAACCTGCTCCAGAGTGCTTAGGACCACAGACTGGGGCGAAAGTTCACCTTCCAACAGGACAACGACCCTAAGCACACAGCCAAGACAACGCAGGAGTGGCTTCGGGACAAGTCTGAATGTCCTTGAGTGGCCTAGCCAGAGCCCGGACTTGAACCCAATCAAACATCTCTGGAGACACCTGAAAATAGCTGTGCAGTGACGCTCCGCATCCAACTTGACAGAGCTTGAGAGGATCTGCAGAGAAGAATGGGAGAAACTCCCCAAATACAGATATGCCAAGCTTGTAGCGTCATACCCAAGAAGGCTCGAGGCTGTAATCGCTGCCAAAAGTGCTTTAACTAAGTACTGAGTAAAGGGTATGAATACTTATGTACATTTCCGTTTTTTAATTTAATTTTTAGCAAAAATGTCTAAACACCTGTTTTTGCTTTGTCATTATGGGGTTTGGTGTGTAGATTGATGAGGGGAAAAAAACAATTTAATCAATTTTAGAATAAGGCTGTAAAGTGGATGTAATGTGGAAAAAGTCAAGGGGTCTGAATACTTTCCGAATGCACTGTACATATATATTTCAGACTGACATTGCTCGTTCTGATATTTCCTCTTTTTATTTTGGGTATTTCTGTGTATTGTTAGGTATTACTGCACTGTTGGAGCTAGGTACATAAGCATTTCACTGCAACTGCGATAACATCTGCAAAATATGTGTACGTGACCAATAACATTTGATTTTATTAGTATGTGACTTGACTGACTTGACTTTATCCTGTTGGCTCCCTTGGGAGCATAGGGTGTCCACCATTGGGGCCCCCTTGGGAGCATATGGCGTCCATACCGTTCTTCTCTCCACCTCACTCTTTTCCGTGCAAGGGCTTTTGTCTCTTGCCAGGAGATCCCCGCTTTACTCAGTATTAATATGTAGTTAGTATATATTAGACACCTGGAATATTTAGTCCCATAAGAAAACCTGGATATATCCCACAACATGGCATTCTGAGTAGTGTAGTGTACATCAGGATGTAGTGTGAGCTCTGACCTCTGGAGCCAGGTACTCTGGCGTGCCACAGAAGGTCTTCATGGTGGCCGCATCGGTGATGCCCTCTTTGCAGAGGCCGAAGTCCGTGATCTTGACGTGCCCATCTTTATCCAGCATCAAGTTCTCCAGCTGCCAATGAGAATAAATACCACGTTCTATGTTGCATATATGGCCCAATAATATATCCATCCTCAACAGCATTGTCTTTTTATATGTTTTAAGTCAAATCTTCACTTAGTCTCCCATTGGACTTAGTTAGGATTGGAAGTAAGGATTCGCCTCTAAGAAGTCTACACTCTAGATGTAGATATGACTGTCCAACAGCTAGGCTAATATGAATCAATGTACCTTCAGATCGCGGTACACTATCTTGGCAGAGTGAAGGTAGTCTAAAGCGGAGACGATCTCAGCTCCGTAGAAGCGTGTGCGGTCCTCGGAGAACACTCGCTCTCTTGACAAATGGAAAAACAGCTGGGGGAAAAACGGGAAAGGTAAAGATAGGAATAAATGGTATCAAACCGGAAAACATATAACAAAATGTCCAATTATTTAAAGTTATGTTACATTCAGATATATTTACACATCTACACATAAAGGTATATTTCCATTAATTAATAGCTCTCTACAACAGATGTCCTGGCCCGTATTCACAAATCGTCTCAGAGTAGGAGTGCTGATCTAAGATCAGTTTTGCCTTTTAAATCCTAGATCAGCGTTCCTAATCTGAAATAATTACTTCGGCTCCTGGAAAGAATTCTGTATGGTGGAAGAGGAAGGTGCACCCGTCTCAGGGAATCGCCGTCAACACACCAACAGTGTCTGTGAAACGGGGTAAAAAAAATGCTTATCTTTCCCCAGGTATCTCAGGTAGCACAGGTATCTCTTACCTCTCCTCCGTTCACATACTCCATGACGAAGCACAAACGATCCTTGGTCTGAAAGGAGTACTTCAGAGACTGGAGGTAAAATAACAAGAGTTGCACCATCATTGTTGGTTTCATCCTTTACATCCACACAGACAGACGTTCAATTATCCCGTCAATTCATATCTAATGACACGTGCAACAGTAGACAGCTTAAATGTTTATTCAATCAGACTTTACAGTGGGGGAAAAAAGTATTTAGTCAGCCACCAATTGTGCAAGTTCTCCCACTTAAAAAGATGAGAGAGGCCTGTCATTTTCATCATAGGTACACGTCAACTATGACAGACAAAATGAGAAAAAAAAATCCAGAAAATCACATTGTAGGATTTTTTATGAATTTATTTGCAAATTATGGTGGAAAATAAGTATTTGGTCAATAACATAAATTTCTCAATACTTTGTTATATACCCTTTGTTGACAATGACACAGGTCAAACGTTTTCTGTAAGTCTTCACAAGGTTTTCACACACTGTTGCTGGTATTTTGGCCCATTCCTCCATGCAGATCTCCTCTAGAGCAGTGATGTTTTTTGGGCTGTCGCTGGGCAACACAGACTTTCAACTCCCTCCAAAGATTTTCTATGGGGTTGAGATCTGGAGACTGGCTAGGCCACTCCAGGACCTTGAAATGCTTCTTACGAAGCCACTCCTTCGTTGCCCGGGCGGTGTGTTTGGGATCATTGTCATGCTGAAAGACCCAGCCACGTTTCATCTTCAATGCCCTTGCTGATGGAAGGAGGTTTTCACTCAAAATCTCACGATACATGGCCCCATTCATTCTTTCCTTTACACGGATCAGTCGTCCTGGTCCCTTTGCAGAAAAACAGCCCCAAAGCATGATGTTTCCACCCCCATGCTTCACAGTAGGTATGGTGTTCTTTGGCTGCAACTCAGCATTATTTGTCCTCCAAACACGACGAGTTGAGTTTTTACCAAAAAGTTATATTTTGGTTTCATCTGACCATATGACATTCTCCCAATCCTCTTCTGGATCATCCAAATGCACTCTAGCAAACTTCAGACGGGCCTGGACATGTACTGGCTTAAGCAGGGGGACACGTCTGGCACTGCAGGATTTGAGTCCCTGGCGGCGTAGTGTGTTACTGATGGTAGGCTTTGTTACTTTGGTCCCAGCTCTCTGCAGGTCATTCACTAGGTCCCCCCGTGTGGTTCTGGGATTTTTGCTCACCGTTCTTGTGATCATTTTGACCCCACGGGGTGAGATCTTGCGTGGAGCCCCAGATCGAGGGAGATTATCAGTGGTCTTGTATGTCTTCCATTTCCTAATAATTGCTCCCACAGTTGATTTCTTCAAACCAAGCTGCTTACCTATTGCAGATTCAGTCTTCCCAGCCTGGTGCAGGTCTACAATTTTGTTTCTGGTGTCCTTTGACAGCTCTTTGGTCTTGGCCATAGTGGAGTTTGGAGTGTGACTGTTTGAGGTTGTGGACAGGTGTCTTTTATACTGATAACAAGTTCAAACAGGTGCCATTAATACAGGTAACGAGTGGAGGACAGAGGAGCCTCTTAAAGAAGAAGTTACAGGTCTGTGAGAGCCAGAAATCTTGCTTGTTTGTAGGTGACCAAATACTTATTTTCCACCATAATTTACAAATAAATTCATAAAAAATCCTACAATGTGATTTTCTGGATTTTTTTTCCTCAATTTGTCTGTCATAGTTGACGTGTACCTATGATGTAAATTACAGGCCTCTCTCAACTTTTTAAGTAGGAGAACTTGCACAATTGGTGGCTGACTAAATACTTTTTTCCCCCACTGTATGTCATGTGAATTTCTATCTCTAATTCGACCTAAGCTTGAATCATTACCAGAGGTTGTAAGGCTCTGGTTTTAATCATCAATGATTAAAGGTCCATAACCACGGAGAAGGATTTTTTGTATGTTTATTCATGGAGAGAGCTCTGGCGCTAAAAACACATACATACTGTTTTTATACTTCTTGACAAACAAAGGCACTATGCTCCTCCCACCTTTAGGTGGCTTTCTTAAACAGTTCCCGCCTCCTCCTTTACCCTTGAATGTTTAGTACCCCCTCTGTTAGTGGGTTGACACTACATGATAATTCTAACATTTATACTGTATTTGGGGTAAAATCCTTTAGTCATTATTCTTAAAATCCAAATTAATCTAACACTTTACTTTTGACTGAGTCTGTGGATGCATCCCAAGTGGCACTCTATTTCTTATATAGTACACTACTTTTGACCAGGGCCATATGGGTGCCATTTGGGACATAGCCTGTACTATTCACTTGGAGGCATACAGTATAGTTTGCCTTCAAGTCTTTGCTAAACAATACTCACGGTTAGGAATGGATGCCTGGTGTTTTTTAACACTCTGCTTTCTGTGAGAGTGTGAGCAACTTCGTCCTGCGTTACAAGCAAAGAGAGGAAAATCGAGAAAAAGGGGGGTAGAGAAAGAGGGAAAGAGAGCGGGAGAGAAAGAGAGAATGTTAGGATGTAGAAGGTACAAGGCGCCAAATGGCGATATCTGCATCCATTCCAACAAGGCTCAATTCTTTCAACCAGTGTTTCTCAACCTCCGGTCTGTGGGATAGTCCCAGACACTCATTTAGTCAGTTCTATAGTGCTAGTTTAAACATACTTCCAAGCAGGAAAAAACATAGTTATAGTTCGCTGATCCCTAGTATAAAAAAGGTTGAGAGAAACTGCTTTGAACCAGCCAGTACCTTGGCGATGATGACTTCTTTCTTCAGGATCTTCATGGCGTAATATGTTCCGCTCGCCTTCTCCTTCACCAGAATGACTTTCCCAAAAGTGCCTTTGCCCAGTAGTTTCAGATAGTCAAAGTCATTCATTGTCTGTCAGAGAGGAGAGAAGAGGAAAGTAGAGGACGAGAAGCTAAAGTTGAGCAAAGGCCTTCACTGAGATGAGAGAGACAATCTTGGTTGGTGTTTATGTGCCTATCTACCAATGTATGACCTGCGCTCAGTCCCCAGGGCGGCTCACCTTCCGTTTGTGTTGGCTGGTGGAGGTGTCCATCTCTTCCTCGTTGACCTCGTTCTCGATCTGCGACGTGGGGCTGCACAGGATCCCCTCCTCCTCCTGCTTGGCCAGGGAGTCGGCCACCATCTGGATGGCCTCGGCCCACTCATCCCTGGAACCAACCAACAGCAGCTCACTTTAATACACTGCTATACTGTGTGTGTATTTGTGTGTGTGTGTGTGTGTGCTGAGGAAAGCACACATTTCGAAAAGTGCAGGGTACAAAACAAATGCCATGGAGAAATCTAGAGACATACCTCCATTCTGTCTGGTTGCTAAAACTAGTTACGTCAAAACATGAAACTGCTGCTGTGGAAGTTTTATGTTTAGACTACCAAGTTTTAGCAGCATCTAAACCGTGTTTAGGTATTTCTCTTCATTTTTCAATGGTGTTTTCCCTAAAGGCGAGAGATGAGGAGGCAAGGCTGTAGTAGAGAGTAGAGGAGGAGGGAGTGAGAGAGAGGGTGACCCACCTCTCATCGGGCGTGTCCACGTGGAATGTCCTCTCAATAACCGTGGTCCACTGCAAACAGCGGATGATGAATGTGTTGGGCTTGGGCCGCTCGGTCTTCATCAGCTGACATTCTGAGGAGAGGGAGAAAGAGGAAGGGAAGGAGAGAGCGAAAGAGGGAGGGAAGAAAGAGAGGGTGTGTCGGGAAGGAGAGAGGGAAGAAAGAGGGAGAGAGAGAGGAGGGAGAGAGATACAAAGTAAAAATGTAATGAGTGGGGTGATGAACGAGTGATTGAATGCATCCTTCATACCATGGAGGTGGACAAAGCATCACAGACTAAACATTTGTCACTCACTACTGTTTCAGAAGGCAACGGTGGCAACATAGTGTTGTACTATATTCAAGTAGCACTACTTTAGCTCTGAACTTTGACAAGGACACACTGGGTCTTGGGAGTGCACACTGCCTAACATGGGAACTTATATTGATATTTTAAATTATGAAAAATGTCAAACGTAGTATATTTTAATAAAATACACCCAACAGACCAAGGGGTGGTTTCCCTGGACAGATTAAACCTCGTCCTGGACTCAATCATTTTCAATGGAGATTCTCCATTGAGCTTGCTTTTTAGTCTAGGACTAGGCTTAATCTGTGTCCGAGAAACCGCCCCCAAATGGTTTAAAATGGGGACTAACGAAGACGAGGAGGACCTACTTGCTACAGAGAAGTTATTGAGGGGATAGGCCAGGTCTGCGTCCTGGGGTTTGTCTTTGTAGCCGATGAAGGATCCATCGGTTTTCAGCAGGAAGTAGCGCGGCCTCCAGTTCTTTATGTACTCACCTGCAACAAGGCCAGCAGGGATTGGTACATACTGGAAACTTAGCCTATCAGTTTTTATAGTTACTGATTGACTGACTGGCTGTAGCAGTGGTCAGACCTTCGCTGCATCCTAAATGGCACTCTTCCCTTTATAGTTCCAGGGCTACGGGCCCTGGACAAAAGTAGTGTACTATAAAGGGAATAGAATGCCATTTGGGATGTACCCTAAGTAAGTGTATTTTCATTTAACAGTATGGCAGGATTCATTATGGTTCAAGCAGGTTAATACATAATTAATTAATACATGATGAGGGTCCATGCTTGTGTTTGCTTGCCAGATCTCCACGTGGACCATGTTGTAGAAGAGCTCCATTTTGCTTATAGGCTATATGGTATCATTTAACTTTTTTTTACCCCAAGTGACATAGTGTGCAAAAATGTAGTAATGACTTAGTAATAACAGTTTAATACAAGTATAAAACTGATTGTTTGCTACTAGTTTAACTCTAAACCACTAGCTACCCTTCAGTGTCTAGAAGACTGTAACTGGACTTTGTACAAGCACAAAAGTGCCTGTAACAATTCAGTGGCTCCTGGGCTCTGAAAGGAAGGAACTGGGGCGTTAAGCCATCTTTGGAGAGCTCAAATTTGTCTGTGGCTGTGTCACAGCCTGAGGCTAAACAATATATACAGACACACACACACTGCACGCACACAGTGCATGTGTTCAACCAGTCAACACACCTTAAAATCCTCCATACCACATGCTGTGCATACTAGCTATAAATCCGGGGCTGGAACCGGTTCAGGGAACAGAACAGAAAACCGGAAAATAACAAAATTAAACGAAAGTGATCTATACTGTTCTGGAACAGAACCATTATATTAAAACCATCGGAACCAGTTAATAACGTTATTTTACATTCCGGGCATTTTTTTCTAGTCCCACAAAAATGGCAACAAAGCACCTATGCAAAGCCCTTACTCTGTCACTCTGAAACTTATTCCAGTGTCTACCTGCCTGCTGGAAATCTTTGCCAGTGTGTGTGCGAGTGTAGGCTACCTGCCCCTCCCCCTCCGAAGCATAGGTTACTATAGCCTACTGACAACGTTACAAGTGTGATTCAGAAATTTGGGAGAGAGATTTTTTATTAGATCAACTTTTTCAATGCTAGTTAAGGATACTATAGTTATCATGTTTCACATTGGATTGACTAACTACAACAAAATTAAGACGTGTTTTTAATTCTAGTGCAGCTCTGCACACACAAGTTTGTTAGTTAACTATCTAACGTTAGCTCTGGTCCAACGTTAAGCCAACTCTCAGAAGTTCAAAGACATTCAAAGTTCCTCCATAGAAGCCGCTGCTCAGTAGGTATAATTATGTGGGTCTAATTCAGATAATGCATGTCATAACAAGATGCCAAGCGCTTCAAGCCAAGCCTCCTCCATCTTCTCTCGCAGCAAAATCTCAGTCGCATCTCGCGCCCTCACACTTGTCTGTCTTTTGGTTATCACTATGGCAACAGCCTCCAGGAACAACACAATATTTACAGTTATTAAGAAAATAAGGAAAAGGAATAAAACAACAATATGTACTGGCAGCACAGTGCAGTGTGTGTGTTTGTCTTTCATTATGATTAAACCATGCTGTTTATGGAATAAGACAATTTGTTCTTAACGACTTTCCTATAAAGATTAAATAGCTTACCCGCTTCATAGCAAGCTGCTCTATATGTGAAGTAATTTAATGTTGAGCGAAATGTAAAAAAATTAAATGTTTTCAGAGGTTTAAAAAGGAACAGAAAGGAACAATATAAACCGGTACTTTTTTTCTCCTCCCCATTTGGTTCTGAACTTTATTTTGCTGGTTGGAAAAGTGGAACCGATCGAAGAAAATTATGGTTCTGTTCAGAACGAAACGATTGGAATATAATTTTGGTTCCAACCCCTGGTTATAAAAATACAATATTCAATTGATTCTCTTCGCTGTTGGTTTCCATGTTTATGTATATACAGGTGTGTGGGGACCGGGGGTGTTTGAAAAGGGGTGTTTGTTTCTTGATGTGAACTGTGAAAAATAAAATCCTCTTCAAAGACAGTTAACATCACGATCATCAATCAATCAATCGACTCACCTCTCTTCTGAACCCAGCCTTCCTTGACAACGTTTTGGTCGCTCATAGTGGCTCCGCCTTGACCGTCAGCCCAGTACTCAGACCCAGGGGTGTGGGGGGGTCAGCAGTCCTGACCTTGCTCTCTTTCTCTTCCTCACAGACACACACCCACTCTCCTCTCCTCACTCTGCCTGTCTGTCTGTCTGTGTGTGTGTGTTCTCTCTCTCTCCGTCTTTTTCCCTTACTCCCAACTCCCTTGGCTCTTTCTTTCTCTTCTCCTTTCTTCTCGCTACCTCACTCTCCTTGGTCTACCTCCTTTCCACTCAAGTTTTCCTCACACTCTCTGTCTTTACTCCCCTAACTGTCTCTCTCTCACTCTGCCTCTCTTTCACTCTTTTTCTCCACGTCTTCCTTCACTCTCTCTCAAGGCACTCCAGCGGTGACTCAGCCTGGAAGGAAGCAGGGGAGAGAGAAAGGGCAAAAAAAGGTCCATGGATCGCTCTCCACACACACTACACCCCCAACCCCCTCCCCCCTCTCGTTCCTTTACAAACACTTACGTGAGAACCGGAGTCATTGTTAAGACCCAGAATGCGCTTCCCGTCCAGTCCCCTCCCTGCCCACCGGCAGATTTGTCCCCTTTCCTCTCTCTCTCTGCTCCTTGGCGGGCCTAATACTGCTTATGCAGCGCCATTGACCAGATTTTCTTAAAGGTACACATCCTTTACAGCCACTTTGTGTCTATTCTGGTACCGATGGATTATTCTAAGTCATCTATTAAGATATGCACAAACAACGTCAGAGACTGAGGCAAGGTCAGAGCCGCGGATAAGGACCAAACAAGACTTTGCCGCTTTTGAATTTAGATATTTTGATCTACTACACTGTTAGATAATGTGTGCCTTCAGGACTCTACATAAACTTTGTTCGATTGAGTGACATATGCGCTTTTATGGCAATGAAAGAACCAAATAGCCTCGATCTAGCAGCAGCATACCACCCTGCATCCCATTGCTGGCGTACCTCTGAAGCTAAGCAGGGTTGGTTCTAGTTGGTCCCTGGATGGAACACCAGATGCTGCTGGATGTGGTGTTGGAGGGCCAGTAGGAGGCACACTTTCCTCTGGTCAAAAAATAAATAATATCCCAATCCCCCAGGGCAGTGATTGGGGACATTGCCCTGTGTAAGGTGCCATTTTTCAGATGGGACGTTAAACGGGTGTCCTGACTCTCTGTGGTCACTAAAGATATCATGGCACTTATTGTAGGGGTCTTAACGCTGGTGTCTAAATTCCCAATCTAGCCATCTAATCATCCCCATCTTCCAATTGGCGTCATTCCTCTCCCCTGTAACTATTCCCCAGGTTGTTGCTGTAAATGAGAATGTGTTCTCAGTCAACTTACCTGGTTAAATAAAAAATATATATATATATATAACTTGAATCCCAACCTGGCCAGTCTGATGTCTCTAAAAGTATTGATCTTCAGTTACTTTTCACTCCGTCTATTTAGATGTGACTAAGTATAATGGCTATTGGCTACAATGATGACAACATTAGCACGGACCTCAGTCAATCACTCCAAATCCCAATGGGAGATCAATGGGAAAAGCAGCCAGTATGTCAAAAGCATTATGTAGACCTAGTCTACAAAAGGATTTTATTCTGGGTACACAGTCATATTCAAGTTTAGAAACAGCTTCTGTGGTTAAATGAATGTCCTTTGTGGCGTGATAAAAATGTTCTTATCTCTAGTAACCTGTGATACAAGGGTGCCAAAATAGAAGCCAAATTGCCTGTGTGACAACCCATGAGTTTAATTCGTTCAAAGTGAAGCACTACCACTGTACTAGGAGAAAACTGTCTTAAATGCAGTACAGTGTTTTGTTGTCAGAGAATGGATGCCTGTCAACAGCGGCCGACTGATGTGAAAGACCTGGCTCTGGGATGGAAAATAAATGGAATCAATCCAATGACAACAAAAACAATGGCTGACATGACCAGGCTTTCCATTTTAGAAGCCATTGCAGGTCACATGTGCAAATCTTTTCCGCAATAATAGTCTCTGCCATCAATGTACAAGACATGGCTAGGCCTTGCACCACATACAAATAAGCAAATATTGAAACAACAGCTTTTGTTTCAAGGGCGTGTGGTGTCATTTGCTCTTACATAATAACATCCGCCTGCCATATACACACTTAATTATAGAATAAAACAAGAGGCACAAAATCATTACTGTGTAAGGGTGATTTTTAAACAATGTTCACGTGCCCAGCAAACGGATAAAATGTCAAGTGATAGGGGGAAGAATTTGTAAACCGAGCTAGCTAGCCACTGAACGAGGCTAACGGCGTAGCTAGCAGCTAGCTGACAGTCTCCTCTTGACGTTGAATTTTTTATTTCTTCCTACATTCATTCCTAGGTCGTTTGCGGGTTTTTTGGGGGTAATATATTGGCCATAGAAACGTGTCGCTTTATGTTTTAATAAAGACATAATTTGTTTAGGGCGCAAAGACTGGGCCGAAGCCAGACGTTTCCACCACCCCATCATTGTAGCTCGCGCTTGAGAATGCCCAAGCCCACCCGGTTGCAACATCCCAGCAGCATCACATCCCAAACTTGCAAATGACGTGCATTCATGCTAGCTAGCCCGCTACAGTACAGACTAACGGTTGTTCCCACCCATTTTACGTTGAAAATACACTTCCACAGGCCCCAAAAGCATGAACCCCAAACCCAGGGCTTCTTAAACCCTTTCTGCTTTTCTTTTTATAATGAGTATTTACATTACATTTACGTATTTTACCTGGCTGTCGAATAATGATAGCTAGGGACACCCCCCTTCGAGCTCTTGCGTGCTTCCAACGCAGCAAAATATTTGGAAAGAACAGTCAGTCACAGTGATAAAAATAGAAGAAGGACCGTGATGTATCCATTGCTGCTGATGCTGCGGCCAATTACAATACTCGAAAATAATACTTTGTAGACAGAAATTGCGGCGACAGTCCACCCCGGCTCCGCCACACTAGCTTCAGCAGCTGCCGCTTGTTCTAAGGAAATCTCGTGACGTCAGATATACCAGATTTCGGACGACTTCCCTCTCCTCACCGCATCCATTCGCTTTTGTTGGTCCCCGGCTTTTGTTGGTCCCTCTCCCCCTTGTCATGTATGTTTGTATGAACAGATGCAATCCAGTATAGGTTTACACTTGGTCATGACAATGGGAGGGCATTTAGACATTTGACAGTGTTCAACCCAGTGAGATGAATTTGTAATTATTGTTCATAAAACGTTAGGGATTTGTTATTTCAAAGTAATTAATTTGGAATCCTATTATTCAGGTCATATCTTTCACTATCTGAATGGGGGCTTTGTTTAAAGATTATCATACCAGTCTAGCCTACTTCATGGGACATGACAAGGAACGCACATGCAGCTCCCGGTACAGCAACAAATCCATTCAAATAGGTTGTTGTATTTTGTGACAATTTGAACCATAAAAAAAATATATATCCATCTCCATCCCATGTTTGGAAAATAATATGCCATTGTCTGATCATGTCTGGTGTAGGGCAGCAGTGATGTTGGTCTATGGTTGTGTTTGCATTCTACTAACATTTTAAGATAAGCTAAACTTTTTTTGTGGCCTGACTGACAGCACTTAGGGTGTGGTCCTCCACTCAAATAAAAAGGATACAGTATTTACTGACTTTAGAGTCAGCTACTTGTACCGAGCAGACAGAGGTGATGTTTCTAGAGAAACACCACCCTCTAGTGGTATTAAAGGCAAACTGAAGGAATCCAACACGAGAGAACCCGCTCACCCCCTGAGCACCCTATACTAACTACACCAGTGGACTAACTACACCAGTGGAGGCTGATGGGAAGAGCTATAGGAGGACAAGGATCCCATCCTCCTATAGCCCCTCCCACCAGCCTCCTCTGAACTACACTACCCTAAGGTGTGAAGTTCTGAAGGCATGGTCAATCCTGCTTAAATTACTGCAGGCTGTCATGGTCACCCTGAACAACTTGATTAATTTGTGCAATTTGGCCATTCAGATTGTCAACCATACAGCATCTTGATGCAACAGAGCTGCCAGGTGTCCAGTCCAAAAAGGTACCCTATTCCCTATATGGTACACACATTTTGACCAGAGCCCATAATCCCTATATAATCATATAATAATATATTTATTTTATTTTATATAGTGCTTTTCATATGATATCATAAAATGCAAAACGCAACATCATGATGATGTGGCAAGTGACACTGCTTCTTGAAAGTCCAATATCTTGAAGACTTGACTGCTGACATGCAAAATAAATTGGGTCTGTATTAACATTGGACTAATGAAAAAAATACAGAAAGATAGTTTTATATAGCACAACAGTATATAGGGAATTGGGTGCAAGTTTGGACACAGACCAGCCTAGATTAGTTTTCATCCAATTACAATTACTTGTAGGTAACGAGTTGTACTGGTTTCCCTGAAACTGCTTGATTAAAGTGGTGAATGAGTTGACCCTTTCTCCCAGTGTCAGTTTGCTGAGTGCCGCTGGTTTGCTGTAGAGATGGAAGGGTTGGGTTTCTCTCTCCTGGTAACTAAAGCAGGATGTGGGTCCCCTGCCGAGTCATTAGTAGGTATGGGTTGCAGTAATAACCATATGGAGGGAGAGGACTGAGGGCTCTGATGTGAACACAACAGAGTGAGCAGCACATCTCCTCTCTCTCTGACCCCTAAAGCCACAGGTAAGACTGATACTGTTTAATAGGAGGGAATTCAAATGTATATAGGCTAGTTGATAGAGACCTAACCTGTATTGAACATATCAATTTAGATTAATTTAGATTATGTTAAAATAGTTGTGAAAAATGGATATTTGTTTTCAGGTCAATATAGAATACCTTGTTTTCTTTCCTTTTTGACCATCTAATTCTTATTGTTGGTTTCAAAATTCCATTGACTGTCTTTAGAATTGTATTGATTCAAGAGTTCCAACCAAAATTCTAAAATGCCTAGTAGCTGATTTGAGTGAATACAATCAACCACTTATGTTGAAACAATATCTCTTGGATAGCAGGGTTGAGAGTGGTAGACAGGCAACACAATGTAGCATGTTTTCTGCAGCTGAAGCCTCCAGGATGGCCGGATCAGGGGCGGCTCTGAGACTGCATGAGTTCAAGGAGTACCAGGAAAGACAGGACTCTGGCTCGTTTAAAAGACAACCTGGAGCAACACTGAGGTGAGAGAAAGAGAGAAAGAATGGTTTTACTGTTTTTCAAAGGACATTGTACAACTGGCAGCAACAAGACGAA
Organism: Coregonus clupeaformis; assembly: GCF_020615455.1. Classification (NCBI taxonomy): domain Eukaryota; kingdom Metazoa; phylum Chordata; class Actinopteri; order Salmoniformes; family Salmonidae; genus Coregonus; species Coregonus clupeaformis. Next base: position 1,998,099 of record NC_059211.1, on the reverse strand, counting down.
TTGCTTTGAGTTGTAGAAACAATACAACCACAAATTGTATAGAAAACTATTTCTATTTATTTTCATTTACATTAAATATTTAATACAACTTCTAACAAGTAGGCTTTTAAAAATAGCTGTTCATAAGGGTACATGCATGGAAGTGTGTGAAGGAAGTAGTAACTAACTCTCACTATGATACTGTAGTTATGAGGAAGTTGTGTCGACTTTTAAAAAAACGACAGAAGTTATGTTAGCTTGAAAACACCTACTGTGTGCTTATGCTGCTAGCTGCTGCACTGTATTGAGTTGAGAGGATTCTTACCTGTTCAGTCATGAGCTGAATATCTGGTATTGTGTGCATATACACATGTTGACATTGACCTTAACTTGCTACAGTACCTTACATGCAATATGTAGGCCTATGCAAATGGTCATTGACCTTAACTCTGCTCTTAGTTATTCTTACTTTTACTCTTACGCTTACTTACTCTTACTCTGAAATGAACTCTTCTCATTGTGATTGCAGAGTACCACGTCGGGGGAAGGATGTGCGAGGTCTGTACCCTGGCCAGCTGGGTAGAATCCATGTCGTTCACTCTCAGGATCACAGGTACCAAGACACTGGACCCAATTCAATCAAAATCACACTGCAGTATTTACGCAGTAGCTCTTTTACCCATGGTCACATATGTTGCATCCCAAATGGCACCCTATTCACTACATAGTGCACTACTTTTGACCAGGGCCCAATAAGGGAAAGGGGTGCCATTTGGGACACAACTATTAACGCAGACTGTTATTGGGTAGTGGTACTCTATGAAAATCTACAACTAGCCTACTACCAGGTAGACTACCCTCGCAGGTATGCGTTCATCACTTTTCAGAATAACAAGTGTGTGGGCGCAGGGTTAGGTTTATAAACAAAGACACTGTGTAAAGATTTCCATTAAATATTTGATTGAAATCAAGAGACTGTATCATTTGGGACTGAATGGTTCTATTGTGTTCATTTGTGTGTTCATATGTCGTGATTTGTTTTTGGCTGTGTAGCTACATAATAAACTAATGAAGCCCAAACCCAGGGCTTCTTAAACCCTTTCTGCTTTTATTTTTATAATGAGTATTTTCATTACATTGACGTAATGTAGCACTAAGTAATGTAGCTTACCAAATACAGTATATACTGTGGCTAGCAACTTTCTAGCCATAGAATGTATAGGATCTACAGTGCCTTCAGTATTAATACCCCTTGACTTATTCCACATTTTGTTGTGTTACAGCCTGAATTCAAAATGTATTAAAGAGATTTTCTTTCTCACCCATCTACACAAAATGACAAATAATATATAATAATAATATGCCATTTAGCAGACGCTTTTATCCAAAGCGACTTACAGTCATGCGTGCATACATTTTTATGTATACAAAGTGAAACCATGGTTATTTTATTTTATTGAAAATGTATTGAAAATGAAATACAGAAATGTCTCATTTACATACACCTTTGGCAGTGATTACAGCTGTGAGTCTTTCTGGGTATGTCTCTAAGAGTTTTGCACACCTGGATTGTACAATATTTGCACATTATTATTTTTAAGCTCTGTCAAGTTGGTTGTTGATCATTGCTAGACAGCCATTTTCAAGTCTTACCATAGATTTTCAAGACAATTTAAGTCAAAACTGTAACTAGGCCACTCAGGAACATTCAATGTCGTCTTGGTAAGCAACTCCAGTGTATATTTGGCCTTGTGTTTTAAGTTATTGTCCTGCTGAAAGGTGAATTTGTCTCCCAGTGTCTGTTGGAAAGCAGACTGAACCAGGTTTTCCTCTAGGATTTTCACTGTACTTAGCTCTATTGCATTTATTTTTATCCCCAAAAAAAACTCCCTTGCTGATGACAAGCATACCCATAACATGGTGCAGCCACCCCCATGCTTGAAAACATAAAGAGTGGTTCTCAGTGATGTGTTATGTTGGATTTGCCCCAAACATAACGCTTTGTATTCAGGACAAAAAGTTCATTTCTTTGCCAACATTTTTTCAGTTTTATAGTGCCTTATTGCAAACAGGATGCATCTTTTTGAATATTTGTATTATGTACAGACTTCATTCTTTTCACTCTGTCATTTAGGTTAGTATTGTGGAGTAACTACAATGTTGTTGATCCATCCTCAGTTTTCTCCTATCACAGCCATTAAACTCTGTAACTGTTTTAAAGTCACCATTGGCCTCATGGTGAAATCACTGAGCGGTTTCCTTCCTCTCAGGCAACTGAGTAGTTGTAGTGACTGAGTGTATTGATACAGCATCCAAAGTGTAATAAATAACTTCACCATGCTCAAAAGGATATATAATGTCTGCTTTTCTTTTGACCTATCTACCAATAAGTGCCATTTTTTGCGAGGCATTGGAAAACCTCCCTGGTCTTTCTGGTTGAATCTGTGTTTGAAATTCACTGCTCGACTGAGGGACCTTACAGATAATTGTATGTGTGGGGTACAGAGATGAGGTAGTCATTAAAAAATCATGTTAAACATCATTATTGTAGGGGCCTCCCGAGTGGTGCAGCAGTCTACGGCACTGCATCGCAGTGCTAGAGATGTCACTACAGACCCGGGTTCAATCCCAGGCTGTGTCGCAGTCAGCCATGACCGGAAGACCCATGAGGAAGTGCACAATTGGCATTGGCCCAGTGTCGTCCAGTTTAGGGGACGGTTTTGCCGGCCGGGCCCTAGCAACTCTTTGTGGTGGGCCGGGCGCATGCACGCTGACTTCGGTCCCCAGTTGGATGGTGTTTCCTCTGTCACATTGGTGCAGCTGGCTTCCGGGTTAAGCGAGCAGTGTGTCAAGCAGCAGTGTGGCTTGGCTGGGTCGTGTTTCGGAGGACGCATGGCTCTTGACCTTTGCCTCTCCCGAGTCCGTACGGGACAAGACTGTAACTACCAATTGAATATCACGAAAAAGGGGTAGAAAATACAAAATAATAAAAACTATTATTGCACACAGAGTGAGACCATGTTTTACTCCTGAACTTATTTAGTCTTGCCATAACAAAGGGGTTGAATACTTATTGACTCACGACTTTTCAGCTTTTCATTTTGTTTTAATTTAATTAGTAAAAAATTTGAAAAACATAATTCCACTTTGACATTATGGGGTATTGTGTGTAGACCAGTGACACAAAATATCAATTTAATCAATTTTAAATTCAGGCTGTAACACATTTTTTTGTGTGAAAAAGTCAAGGGGTGTGAATACTTTCTGAAGGCACTGTATATGGTTCTGTGTAAAGAAACTTGAGAAGTGTCTTATTCAAAACACTGTTGAACTCTGTTACTCTATTCCATTCTGTAACATTCTGTAACATCTGTTTTTACCCAGCAGAGTGAGGTGCGCATCCTTGGATTACTCTCTGGGGCCTTACCGTGACCACTATGAAGACTACCCGAGGAGTTTCGACCTCCAGACCTTCCATGCCCTGGACGTTCTCCGCCAGAGCACCAGCGCCTCTCAATGTTCCCCTGAGACGGCTTACCAAGAGGAATTTGGCCTGCAGTCCCACCTCTACCGTCAGTGCTGCTTCACTACTAGCTCTGGTCCAGAGTGTTACTTGCGGTTTGCTGATGCTTGAGGATAGCTCAGAATCAGCAAGCCACACGTAACGCCCTGGACTAGAGCTACTTCACTACCTTCTCGCTTTTCATCTATTGATTTGCTCCTTTAATAGAGTGTAAAGCAGGGGTGGGCATCCCTGTCCCTGGAGTTCCGCAGGTACTGCAGGATTTTGTTCCAACTAGGCACCACACCGGACCAACGGAGCTAATTGATCAGTTCAGTGATTGCCTAAATTCAACACACCTGGTCTTCCAGGTTGGTTAAATCAAAAACATGAAGCGCCTGCGGCGCTCCAGGACCAGGGTTGCCTACCCCTGGTATAGAGAAACCAGGACAGAAAAAGACCAGGATTTGGGGAATTTTCACAAAATGTTTGGAGGAAGGATTGTTGACATATATTTGACATTTGTATCTAAAAGCATAATTGAGAAATAATTAATCAAAGTTGGCATATTTATGACATTTTGGCCTTACCCAGGCCTCCTTAAGACTCCATAATGTTTCATATGTGAGCTACAAAGCAAATATTGGTGTCATATGACACTTTACCGCTTGCTCTGTATTATGAGTAGTATTTGGATTTCAATAAAACATGTTTTACATTAATTTATGAATATTGACAAATATAAATATGAATATTGAAAGAATAACATTTTTGATATGACACATTTTTCGATATATTGTTGAACAAAATATACTCTACGGGCATATCAAAGTTCCAGAGTGGGATCTCTGCTACTTTTGGAGTTATGATCCAATTTGTATGCATTACCAACAGATTGAATGTGAAAATGAATTCAAAATGGTCGCCCTCTGCTGGTGATTTGCAAGATGTGCAATGATACAAGTAAAAGGAGGGCTGTGATTGGTTACATTGCCTACAATGCCAAATTCTCTGTATAAAATGGGCCATAATTTAAAACTAGCAGAGATGCCACTCTGGAACTTTGATACGCCCGTAGAGTATATTATGTTCATGTTATGTTCAAATTTGCCAAATATATTTCAATATTCATAAATGAATGTAAAAAAATATGTTATTGAAGTCAAAATACTACTCATATTACAGAGCAAGCGATAAAGCTTCATATGTCACCAATGTTTGCTTTGTAGCACATACAAACATTATGGAGTCTTAAAGGAGGCCTGAGAGAGGCCAAAATGTCATAAAGATGCCAACTTTTATTCATTATTTCTCAATTATGCTTTTAGATACAAATGTCAAATATGCACTGAGTGTACAAAATATTATTGTCACTTGTTAAATCCACTTCAATCAGTGTAGATGAAGCGCAGGAAACATGTTAAATAAGGATGTCTAAGCCTTGAGACAATTGAGACATGGATTGTGTATGTGTGCCATTCAGAGGGTGATGGGCAAGACAAACTATTTAAGTGCCTTTGAACGGGGTATGGTAGTTGGTGCCAGGCGCACCGGTTTGTGTCAAAAGTTTCCCATGTGTATCAAGAATGGTCCACCACCCAAAGGACATCCAGCCAACTTGACACTGTGGGAAGCCTTGGAGTCAACATAGGCCAGCATCCCTGTAGAACACTTTTGACACCTTGTAGAGTCCATGCCCCGACGAATTGAGGCTGTTCTGATGGCAAAATGGGGGAGGGGGGTGCCACTCAATATTAGGAAGGTGCTCCTAATGTTTGGTATACTCAGTGTATGTTGTTACAGGAGGGATTCGCAGTTCAGTAGCGACCCACTAGGTGTCATCCTCCGACAACCTTAGGCACCTCCTCACTCACAGTCGGGACTAATCATCTTCCTATTGGTGTCACCTGTGGCTATCTGATTCACCCGTGTATTTATGCCCTCACTTCCCTGTGTTCCCTTGCTTAATTTTCTCTGCTAGTTTCACTATGCCAAGCAGTACTAATCAGTGTCTGATCGCAGGACGTATGGACGGGTACGTGAGAAGTGTTCTCCCTGTTTATTTATTATTTCAGTCATAGTTAGTATTTCGTATTTTTGGCTGTCTGCCTGTTTTTTGGAGTCTTATTTGCTCCGCCTTTCTTTTTCGTGTAAAGTCCGCTATTTTGTATCCTGGCTTCGGGACCATTAGTGAAGTTCCTTGTTTCACCATCTGCCTACTGTCTAACCTGCACCGCACCTGGGTCACACCTCACACCAACCCTTACAGTATGTCAACAATCCTTCCTACAAAATACCATTTTATGGATCAAATCTTGTGGAAATCCCCCAAATCAAGGTCTCTTCTTAAGAGTCCTAGTTTCGTGAGGAATCACTAGATTCCCTGGTAGATTTGGCCTCTCGTTATAGACTTTACTAACTTAGTATGTGTAAAAAAACGGAGTAAATCTACTAAATTTAAACTCAAATAATTTATAAAGGCCCAACACAGCATTAGAAGTATGTTGTTACAAGTGTAATAATGGGTTTAATATGTTTTATTTCAGCTCCGGATAACACCAAGTTTACCCTGTACTCTCACCCTGGGCCTATGCAGCTGCGGTTGAAGACAGAGTGAAAAGGAACATTTCACAACACCATGACAATCAAACTGAACTCATCCATTAAAAGTAACCAATGAAAATGGTGCATTGTATGCGTTTTTGTTTGAATGATTGGTTGTAAAATCTTGCATTTCAATCAGATACGGCTGTAGAAGCATTTAATCTCAAGTAAAACTAAAATATGTTTATATTTCTATTAATAGTCCATTGGCACAAAGTGTAATTAAATGTAAAAAATCTCGGCAAACATTAATCAAATACATCTTTATATATCACATTTCAGACATGGATGCATTGCAATGTGCTTCACAGGAAAAAAACAACAACATAAATACAAATTTAAACGGGAATATTTACTGCACAACAAACATCAGAGGATAAAAAAAAACAAGAATAACAGTAAGACTAAAAAGCACCCTAAGGAAAAGCAGAGCTAAAAATTTGTTTTTAGATCCCTTTTAAATATGTCCACAGTTTCGGCCCCCTCAGGTTCTCTGCCAGGCTATTCCAGAGGCTGGGGGCATAGTAACTAAAGGCTGCCTCTCCATAGCTCTTGGTCCTAGGCTTTGGGATAGTTAAAAGGCCAGTGCCAGAGGACCTGAAGGACCTACTGGGTACATGACTAAAAAGCATGTCTGGCATGTATTGGGGTGCACAATCGTGGATTGATTTCAAAACCAATAAAATAATCTTAATGTATTCTAAAACTCAGGCAGCCAGTGCAGAGACTTAAACCGGTGTAATGTGTGCTCTCTGTCTGGTCTTGGTGAGTACCCGTGCTGCAGCATCCTGTATGTTTTGCAGTTGACCAATGGCTTTCTTGGGTAGACCAGACAGGGGAGCATTAGTAGCCAAGCCTACTTGTGATAAAAGCATGGATGAGTCTCTATCAGCCTGAGAGCGAAACAGATGCATCTTGGCAATGTTCCTCAGGTGGTAAAAAGCTATTTTGGTCACATTCAGAATCTAAAATGACACCTAGGTTTTTTTACCTGGTGTTTTATCTTTATTGCCCGTGAATTAAAATGTGTAACATAAATAAACTGAACAGTAATGACCCAAAATCTAACCTTGTGGAACAACATCAACAATAGAGGATATGTCAATCGAAAGCCCCTTGGTATTGACCAGGTCCTGAGTATGGCTGCGGTTATGGGTGGGCCCAGTAGCATGTTGGATAAAGTCCATAGAGCTCAAAGGATTAATACATTCAATGGCCTTGGAGTCAGTCTCAACATGAAAATAAAAATCGCCCAACACAATGATTTTATGATAGTTCTCAAGGACAATAGTTCAGAGAAATCAGTAAAGAAAGTGGGGCAGTGCTTTGGTGGCCTATACAGGGTTATAGCCAGCACTGATGGCTGACATTAAAACCTCTTAGATGTAAAGTCCCCTGGTTAGGGGACCTGCGTGGTACCGGTTCTGACTGTCATTTTTGCTTCTAGACCTATCTGTGGACGCCGCATATTGAAATGGCTTGCCTCTCCATGCTTCTTCTGAGCCTGTGTGACGTAGGATGTAAATTCTGAAACCACCTGAAGCTGGGATGTCCCTCCTACCATTTAATTAGCTCTTCTGACTGTCCATCAACTCCTAGCTGAACCCTATGCCACTGACAAAGCACAAGCCTGCAATCCTTACATCGTAGCACACCAGGAGAGAGTGGTTTCATCACTGTAGCACATTCAGAGATCGATTTATAGCCATTAATCTAAAATAATTCAGATTTTAAACCAAATAACGCTTTCTGTTTGTCGTAGATGGACAAGATTAATATGAGATTAAAGGCGAGTTCCTAATAAGTTAATGAAGCCAAGCTAGAGCTCTGAGAGACGTTCACAGTGATCGGGGCAGATGTTTTGATCAAGAGAGCTTTAGAAAATATGAACATTTTCTTTAACAATAAACATACAAATATGTATTTTACACTTATAAGGAAGGTGGAATCTTATAGTTAATTGTTTTATATTTGATTATACTGTATTTAGAAAGCATTTAAGTCATTTCAAGCCTTATACGGTTTTGTTGAATAGGAAATACATGATACAAAATATTTCATATTTCATCCTATTTGTACTGTGTGCTTGAGCTTGTATCCTCAAAGTCACAACACCTCAGCAATTTATAACTATTTTTACCAGAAAGTTGAGATGTTAACCTTTCTTTGAAGATGCAGCATTACTAGTTATTGCTTATGGCCCTCTCATGATGCATAATTACTTTTGGGGATTACATAGATTACAGTTTTTAAACAGTAAAGCACGATGCTCAAAAGACTCAGTCGCCAAACGAAATGTCCTTACAGCTGAGAGCATTAGTAAAAAATAGAGGCTGTCACCACCCTTTTTCCCTTTTCTATGAAAGTATGAAAAGCTGTAGTCCGGAGGGAGGCTTCAATAAGGGCGGCACTACAATCTGAAGACAGACATGTTTCAGTGAGAAACATGCAATCAACATTGCACTCAGTAATGAGGTCATTCACGAGAATGGTTTTCTAGTGATTGCTGTAACATTTAAAAGTGCCATATTCAATGTGTGGCCACTCTGCCCCTGGAGCATCAGTCTCGAGGTAACCAATGGAATAACAACCAAATGAATAACGTTACAACCATGTTTTCTGACAGTCTCCAATCTATCAGAATGGGAGATGACAGTTTGTATAAACTCACTAGAAGGCACATTTAGAGGAACATAAATTAGGTTACTCACAATAACCATTTTTACAGGAGTTCATATGCTTTCCAAGTCCTCTGTTGCTTATTCTGACAGGGAGGACTACCAGACCCTGTCCGTCAGTCTCTAAAACAGTTTGCGATGTTGCTGGAAATAATCATGGAACCCCTGTGGTTAGGGTGAATCCTGTCTCTTTTGAAAAGTGCTGGTTGCTCCCACAGCAAATCAAAGTTGTCACGAAAGGAAACATTCCTGTCGTTGCAAAGTTTCTTCAGGTACTCGTTTAGGGCACCAATCATTATTTGGAGGGATGATTCTGGTGTGAAACAAGACATCTAAACTACAAGGAAGTGCAATGTCATGGCCCTTGGGCCATTGAATGTTTTGGCACTTTAAAACTAAACAAAAAGGTGTAACAACAAAGATTAAACTTAAAATGACACCCAACCTGTTCAACAAGCAAACATGACATATGTACTTTTACCAAACAACAATCCCCAAATTCTCTGAACAGCTCAGGACATTACGCAAACCCGGTGAACCTGATAGGAAGATATGAGCCTGGATTGTCTGAAAAATAGGCCCTGTACACAGTTTGTACAACACATCTGAGACAGCGTTTGTGATACAACGGAGAGTTTGTCTGCAACCGTTGTTGAGAAATCTCAAACTCTCCATTGTATCACAAAAATATCAGCTGTATCACAACTGTTGTCTCAAGTGAGTTACACATAATTTGTACAACCTGAGTGTGTAGGGGTCATAGTGTTTGGTTATTGAATACGGAACCAAATCTCTCAACGCTTTGTTGAGAAAACACAAAGACAAAGAAAACATGACAGCATCTGAAGTACTTGCTTGATTCGTTATGGTTTCCATTCAAGGTATTGTTGAGTTAAATGGTAGGCAGGATAGGGCTGATATTTCACATTGTCATATCTTTCATCTTGAGTTCTCATCTTGACCCCCACAGTAATTTACATAATCAGGTGATCACAATGATTAGCCTAAAATGAAAAATAAATGACAGCTAACCGGTTAACCTTGGTGTGGTACATTATCATGGAATTATGTTGGTGTGGAATGTTTGATTTTGGGAAAAAATGAAGTCCATTTCAACAGGTCACAGTTGGTCTTGGATGGACCAAAGTGTTAGTAGCCTAAACCACAAACACCGATGGAAGTGATGATAAAATGAGGAGTCAATTATGACTGCCACTGAGGTCCTTTAGACAAGAATCCTGTCAGGTGTAGCCTATTACTGCTTGGCTGTAACAAAAACCTGCACTGACACCAGCTCTGGCAGGGGACCAGATTGCCCAATCCTGGTTTAAAGTGATGGTAAGAGTTTGCATTATCTTCATGTCATTGTTCTCATGCTGCATTATACTAACTCATACTTGCCCTTTAACCCATAAGCTTCACTCCCACCTTTGCAATTAAGATCTACAGTGTCTGTATACATACTGTACTTTCCATTACTTTGCTGACGTGATGGGTTATTACCCAATGGCCTGAGAACAAAATGTGAAGAATTGGCTCACCTGACAACCCGTCCGGCTACCCATCCTTCCCGTATAAAAACCCTGATGTGTTGTCTGTCAGACACAGAGGAGTAGGTACAGCTCGATCGTCTGTGTTATTTTCCATTAAACACTATTCATCTCTTACCTGAACTGAACGACTGGTAAGGACATTTTTATTTAACTGACTCATTGTTTTGAATTGTGTTGAATTATTGTATGTTGAATGTTCAGTGAAAAAGTAAATGTTATGGTCATAGAGGTACTTTGAGAAATTTGAGGTACTGAGAAAATGTGTGTTTTGATAATTGAACATGGAGGTCTCACAACATCACCAGATTTGCTTGCTCAGAAATATACAAATATAAATACATAAATAAATATACATTTTAGAATTGTATATATTTTTTATATTTAAATACAAGAGTAAATAAAAAAGTAAATGTTTTTTCATCCCTCACGGTGATAGCTTTGAAATACATTGGTTATGGGGAATACACATTAACTATATAAGTCTATAGGGTACACTTGACAATACATTTTAAGACATACAGTGGGGAAAAAAAGTATTTAGTCAGCCACCAATTGTGCAAGTTCTCCCACTTAAAAAGATGAGAGAGGCCTGTAATTTTCATCATAGGTACACGTCAACTATGACAGACAAAATGAGAATTTCTTTTCCAGAAAATCACATTGTAGGAATGAATTGATTTGCAAATTATGGTGGAAAATAAGTATTTGGTCAATAACAAAAGTTTCTCAATACTTTGTTATATACCCTTTGTTGGCAATGACACAGGTCAAACGTTTTCTGTAAGTCTTCACAAGGTTTTCACACACTGTTGCTGGTATTTTGGCCCATTCCTCCATGCAGATCTCCTCCAGAGCAGTGATGTTTTGGGGCTGTCACTGGGCAACACGGACTTTCAACTCCCTCCAAAGATTTTCTATGGGGTTGAGATCTGGAGACTGGCTAGGCCACTCCAGGACCTTGAAATGCTTCTTACGAAGCCACTCCTTCGTTGCCCGGGCGGTGTGTTTGGGATCATTGTCATGCTGAAAGACCCAGCCACGTTTCATCTTCAATGCCCTTGCTGATGGAAGGAGGTTTTCACTCAAAATCTCACGATACATGGCCCCATTCATTCTTTCCTTTACACGGATCAGTCGTCCTGGTCCCTTTGCAGAAAAACAGCCCCAAAGCATGATGTTTCCACCCCCATGCTTCACATTAGGTATGGTGTTCTTTGGATGCAACTCAGCATTCTTTGTCCTCCAAACACGACGAGTTTAGTTTTTACCAAAAAGTTCTATTTTGGTTTCATTTGACCATATGACATTCTCCCAATCCTCTTCTGGATCATCCAAATGCACTCTAGCAAACTTCAGACGGGCCTGGACATGTACTGGCTTAAGCAGGGGGACACGTCTGGCACTGCAGGATTTGAGTCCCTGGCGGCGTAGTGTGTTACTGATGGTAGGCTTTGTTACTTTGGTCCCAGCTCTCTGCAGGTCATTCACTAGGTCCCCCCGTGTGGTTCTGGGATTTTTGCTCACCGTTCTTGTGATCATTTTGACCCCACGGGGTGAGATCTTGCGTGGAGCCCCAGATCGAGGGAGATTATCAGTGGTCATGTATGTCTTCCATTTCCTTATAATTGCTCCCACAGTTGATTTATTCAAACCAAGCTGCTTACCTATTGCAGATTCAGTCTTCCCAGCCTGGTGCAGGTCTACAATTTTGTTTCTGGTGTCCTTTGACAGCTCTTTGGTCTTGGCCATAGTGGAGTTTGGAGTGTGACAGTTTGAGGTTGTGGACAGGTGTCTTTTATACTGATAACAAGTTCAAACAGGTGCCATTAATAATAAATAATAATATGCCATTTAGCAGACGCTTTTATCCAAAGCGACTTACAGTCATGCGTGCATACATTTTTGTGTATGGGTGGTCCCGGGGATCGAACCCACTACCTTGGCGTTACAAGCGCCGTGCTCTACCAGCTGAGCTACAGAGGACCACCATTAATACAGGTAACGAGTGGAGGACAGAGGAGCCTCTTAAAGAAGAAGTTACAGGTCTGTGAGAGCCAGAAATCTTGCTTGTTTGTAGGTGACCAAATACTTATTTTCCACCATAATTTGCAAATAAATTCATTAAAAATCCTACAATGTGATTTTCTGGATTTTGTTTTCTCAATTTGTCTGTCATAGTTGACGTGTACCTATGATGAAAATTACAGGCCTCTCATCTTTTTAAGTGGGAGAATTTGCACAATTGGTGGCTGACTAAATACTTTTTTCCCCCACTGTACATGCGTCTTGGTTGAAAAATCCTTAGAATTACCTGCTCAGGTTTCATCGTATTTGCCTACAATAATAATGTAAAGCCTCTCATGTACTTGAATTGTAGTGTTTCATTCCAAAATTATATATATATCCATTTTCTGAAATGTTGGTAAATTAGCTTTTATTATTTGAAGAACTTATGAAAGAGATGTGTTTTTTTAAACCATCTAATCATGGCATGGTGTTCAATGACAGACATTGTATTTCTTTGAAATCTATCAGTTGATGGTTTCATTTCAGAGAGACAATCATGTTTTGTTGCAAAACACAATTTACAGTTGAAGTCGGAAGTTTACATATGCCTTAGCCAAATACATTTAAACTCAGTTTCACAATTCCTGACATTTAATCCTAGTAAAAATTCCCTGTCTTAGGTCAGTTAGGATCACCACTTTATTTTAAGAATGTGAAATGTCAGAATAATAGTAGAGAGTGATTTATTTCAGCTTTTATTTATTTCATCACATTCCCAGTGGGTCAGAAGTTTACATACACTCAATTAGTATTTGGTAGCATTGCCTTTAAAATGGTTTAACTCAGGTCAAATGTTACGGGTAGCCTTCCACAAGCTTCCCACAATAAGTTCGGTGAATTTTGGCCCATTCCTCCTACAGAGCTGGTATAACTGAGTCAGGTTTGTAGGCCTCCTTGCTCGCACATGCTTTTTCAGTTCTGCCCACAAACTTTCTGTAGGATTGAGGTCAGGGCTTTTTGATGGCCACTCCAATACCTTAACTTTGTTGTCCTTAAGCCATTTTGCCACAACTTTGGAAGTATGCTTGGGGTCATTGTCCATTTGGAAGACCCATTTGCGACCAAGCTTTAACTTCCTGACTGATGTCTTGAGATGTTTCTTCAATATATCCACATAATTTTCCTTCCTCATGATGCCATCTATTTTGTGAAGTGCACCAGTCCCTCCTGCAGCAAAGCACCCCCACAGCATGATGCTGCCACACCCGTGCTTCACGGTTGGGATGGTGTTCTTCGGCTTGCAAGGAACCCCCTTTTTCCTCCAAACATAACAATGGTCATTATGGCCAAACGGTTCTATTTTTGTTTCATCAGACCAGAGGACATTTCTCCAAAAAGTACGATCTTTGTCCCCATGTGCAGTTGCAAACCGTAGTCTGGCTTTTTTATGGCGGTTTTGGAGCAGTGGCTTCTTCCTTGCTGAGAGGCCTTTCAGGTTATGTCGATATAGGACTTGTTTTACTGTGGATATAGATACTTTTGTACCGGTTTCCTCCAGCATCTTCACAAGGTCCTTTGCTGCTGTTCTGGGATTGATTTGCACTTTTCGCACCAAAGTACGCTAATCTCTAGGAGACAGAACGCGTCTCCTTCCTGAGCGGTATGACGGCTGCGTGGTCCCATGGTGTTTATACTTGTATACTATTGTTTGTACAGATGAACGTGGCAACTTCAGGCGTTTGGAAATTGCTCCCAAGGATGAACCAGACTTGTGGAGGTCTACAATTTTCTTTCTGAGGTCTTGGCTGATTTATTTTGATTTTCCCATGATGTCAAGCAAAGAGGCACTGAGTTTGAAGGTAGGCCTTGAAATACATCCACAGGTACACCTCCAATTGACTCAAATTATGTCCATTTGCCTATCAGAAGCTTCTAAAGCCATGACATCCATTTTCTGGAATTTTCCAAGCTGTTTAAAGACACAGTCAACTTAGTGTATGTAAACTTCTGACCCACTGGAATTGTGATACAGTGAATTATAAGTGAAATAATCTGTCTGTAAACAATTGTTGGAAAAATTACTTGTGTCATGCACAAAGTAGATGTCCTAACCGACTTACCAAAACTATAGTTTGTTAACAATACATTTGTGGAGTCGTTGAAAAACAAGTTTTAATGACTCCAACCTAAGTGTATGTAAACTTCCGACTTCAACTGTATCCTCTTCACTCTCAGTGTCACGCCCTGGCTCTGGGACTCTGTTATGTTGAGCCATGGTGTGTAGTTTCTATGTATTTGTGTTCTAGGTTCGTTATCTAGCTCATGTGTTTCTGTGTTGGCCGGGGTGGTTCTCAATCAGAGGCAACGAGTGTCAGCTGTTGCTTGTTGTCTCTGATTGGGAACCATACTTAGGCAGCCTGTTTTCCACAGTGTTTTGTGGGATCTTGTTCCGTGTATGGTTTGTGTCTGTTACCTAGGACATCACGTATCGTTTTGTTGTTTTGTTTCGTGTGGTGAATCAAATAAAAGTATGTTCACTCATCACGCTGCGCCTTGGACCCTTTACTCAGTACTTTGTTGAAGCACCTTTGGCAGTGATTACAGCCTTGAGTCTTCTTGGGTATGACGCTACAAGCTTGCCACACCTGTATTTGGGGAGTTTCTAACGTTCTCCTCTGCAGATCCTCTCAAGCTCTGTCAGGTTGGATGGGGAGCGTCGCTTGTGGTGGATATTTTAATCAATAATGAGGAGAAATGTCTCTACTATTGTTAAGCATATTTAATTGTTAACTATTAATATTAAACAAATCAGGTAAATATGTGATTCTTCTCCCAAACGCTGCACAGCTGTTTTCAGCTCTCTCCAGAGATGTTTGATCAGGTTCAAGTACGGGCTCTGGCTGGGCCACTCAAGGACATTCAGAGACTTGTCCCGAAGCCACTCCTGCGTTATCTTGGCTGTGTGCTTAGGGTCGTTGTCCTGTTGGAAGGTAAACCTTCGCCCCACTCTGAGGTTTTCATCAAGGATCTCTCTGTACTTTGCTCCGTTCATCTTTCCCTCGATCCTAGTCTCCCAGTCCCTGCCGCTGAAAAACATCCCCACAGCATGATGCTGCCACCACCATGTTTCACCGTAGGGATGGTATTGGCCAGGTGATGAGCAGTGCCTGGTTTCCTCCAGACGTGACGCTTGGCATTCAGGCCAATGAGTTCAATCTTGGTTTCATCAGACCAGAGAATCTTGTTTCTCATTGTCTGAGAGTCCTTTAGGTGCCTTTTGGCAAACTCCAAGCGGGCTGTCATGTGCCTTTTACTGAGGAATATCTTCAGTTTGGCCACTGTACCATAAAGGCCTGATTGGTGGAGTGCTGCAGCGATGGTTGTCCTTCTGGAACAGAGGAACTTTGGAGCTCTGTCAGAGCGACCATTGGGTTCTTGGTCACCTCCCTAACCATTGCCCATCTACCCTGATTGCTCAGTTTGGCCGGGCAGCCAGCTCTAGGAAGAGTCTTGGTGGTTCCAAACTTCTTCTATTTAAGAATGATGTAGGCCACTGTGTTCTTCGGGTCCTTCAATGCTGCAGAAATGTTTTGGTACCCTTCCCCAGATCTGTACCTCGACACAATCCTGTCTCGTAGCTCTGGACAATTCCTTCGACCTCATGGCTTGGTTTTTGCTCTGACATGCACTGTCAACTGTGGGACCCTTTTTATATAGACAGGTGTGTGCCTTTCCTAATCATGTCCAATCAATTGAATTTACCACAGGTGGACTCCAAGTTGTAGAAACATCTCAAGGATGATCAATGGAAACAGGATGCACCTGAGCTCAATTTCGAGTCTCATAGTAAAGGGTCTGAATACTTATGTAAAGATGTTTGTTCTTTTTTTTATATATAATTTCTAAAAACCTGTTTTCGCTTTGTCATTATGAGAAATTGTGTGTAGATTGATGGGAAAAAATAATTTAATCCATTTTAGAATAAGGCTGTAACATAACAAAATGTGGAAAAAGTGAAGGGGTCTGAATACTTTCCAAATGCACTGTATAAGCAATCATTTCTGATGAAAAAACACAGATGTGAAAAATTGGTGTATAGCGTTTTGGAATGAAACTCTTCAATTTTGCCCTTTTGTGCAGAGCAGCCTTACAGCTGCTCTTTGTAGGATAATCCTGTATTTTGTTATCCTATATCTTTCCATACCATTCTAAACAGATCACCCAGAGACAACATGAAGCTGGAGCTGCTGGTGGTGTTGGCTGTAGCAGCCCTGGTTCCCAGCCTGTCTGAGGGGCGGCTGCTCTCCAAATGTGAGCTGAAGACCAAACTGGCAGAGGCTGCCGACCAATTCAATCTGACTGTGAAAATTGCAGCAAAGGGTGTCGAACTGGACGAAGTCTTGGCCAAAAGTGGGTTGTGAATTCTATGTAGGCCTATTGCATTTTTGCAAGTTTCGAGAGATTGAAGGTGGTGTGAGATAGCATAGAACATCAATGTCACTGAAAAACATCTCAAATTTAGTTAAAGGGGAAGTTCAATATTTTCCAACCTAATGTTAAATGGTTCCTCACCCTAGTAGTCTATGGGCCTGGAGATATTTTCTTTAAAGAGACACTACAAACTTCAGTGAACTGAAGCTGAAGTTTGTAGTGGCTGTTTAAAGAGAAAAACCTGGATAACAGTTTATCTTATAGACTACTCAGAGTGAGGAACCATCCATCATCAAGTTGTAAAATCCTGAACTTCCCCTTTAATGACAGCACCCTGAGGATCATGTCAGGCTTTTGATCATGTCAAACCCTTACTTTGGTATTTAACAACACACCTCCAGGTACTGTTGTTTTAACACTTCCAAATATATAATCTCGATCTCTCTCTATTCCCTTCCTGCTCTCACTGTGACTTGGTTGGTCCAGTTATCTGCAGTTTGGACCTAAAGTCTGGCTTAAACACCAGCCTTGTGACCAACCTTGTCCTGCGCAAACCTATCCTGCATAAACCCAAAAGGCGCCCCATCAGCAGGAGACCTGTGAGACTGTTCGGGCGCAAACGTCCAGGTAGAGATGTTGAGTCAAAGGAAGATGGAGTCAGTTCTGAGGGAGAAGAGGACAACCCTAGACCTACAGGGAAGCCTGGGGGAATGAGCCGAAGACCTACAGGAAAGCCCGGGGGACTGAAACCAAAACCTACCGGGAAGACAGAGGGAGTGAGCACAAGATCAGAGAGGCCTGAGGGGAAGAGACCGAGACCAGGGAAGCATGTGAGAGGAAGGGACAAGCGTGAGGCAGAGGAGTCCGCTGGTGATGAGGAAAAACATGACAAAGTTGAGGCGCAAGAGAGCAAAGCAGCTGAGGATGAAGAGTTTGGCGGCTATGAGGAAGAGGGTGATGAAGACGAGGTTGACGAGGATGAGCTGGACGAGGAGGACCTGGAAGAGTTAGAGGCGGAGCTGGACGACCAAGAAAGAGAGCAACCGAAAGAGGGAGAGGGGAGCAGGCGGAAGAGACACGTCCCAAAGCAGTTCAGAAGTCCCGGACACAGCCGCAAGCCACCGCCACGTAAGCCGATGCGCAAGCCGTTCAGGCCATTCAAGCCAATCAAGACCCTGTCCTTCAGCTTTTTCGGTCTTTTCCAGCTGAGCAATCGCCTCGCCTGCATCTCCTCCAACAACACTCGCTCTCTCAATCTCTGTAAGACAGAGTGCAGCTGTGAGTACAAACATCTTTCCATCCTCAACCTGTTTAGCAGAATGTCAACAAATGTATGTATGTATGTATGTATGTATGTATGTATGTATGTATGTACAGTACATGTATGTATGAAAGAATGAATAGGCCTAAATGAGTGAATGAATTAATGTCAGGCTGTTGATCATGCCTTACTTTGGTGTTCAACAACACACCTCCAGGTACTGTTGTTTTAAAACTTCCAAATATATAATCTCTCTCTATTCCTTTCCTGCTCTCACTGTAACTTGGTTGGTCCAGTTATTTGCAGTTTGGACCTAAAGTCTGGCTTAAACGCCAGCCTTGTGACCAACCTTGTCCTGCACAAATGAATGAATGAACAAACAACCGGATGGATTGTTCTTGTGTCATGAACAAGACAAGAGAATAGAACTAGTGGGTTTCATAATCAACCTCTCACTTCTCTGTAATCACACTCACTCGGTTTAGTCCTACATTAGCGAACCATTTCAAGGTGCAGGGCTAAAATACTGTACCTGCAAAGTGCACACAAAGGCCTTATGTAATTCACAGGAACTGTACTGACTGTATGACTGTCTCTCTGCCCTTCCAGCCTTCGTTGATGATGACATCAGTGATGACATCGACTGCTTTGTGAAGTCTCGTGCCTGGATGTAAGTTTACCGACTGCCAACACTAGTGAATAGTGAGGACAATGACATTGATGCCACACTTACTGATCTTAAATCCATAAAATATGAATTCGAGTGAAGCAGCCCTCTGACATCACAAATGAGGTGTTGTTTGGACCCTAGTTACTGCAATCTTTTTATTTATCCAACTAGGCAAGCCAGTTAAGAACAAATTCTTATTTACAATGACGACCTACCCTGGCCCAACCCTCCCCTAACCTGGGCCAATTGTGTGCCGCCCTATGGGACTCCCGATCGGTTGTGATACAGCCCGGGATCGAACCCGGGTCTGTAGTGACGCCTGTAGCACTGCGATGCAGTGCCTTAGACCGCTGCGCCACTCGGGAGACCAAAAATCTAATTCTATAGAAATTTGACATTCAAAATGCACTAATATAAATGCTTACTTTTGTACAGTAATAGTATTTTTAGCCGTTGTACAACTTTCGAGCAAGTGGTATTATTGACTGCAAAAAATAACAAAATATTTATCACCATCTTCATTTGTGTATTACAGGAAGGCTCTGAGGTTCCCATGGAAATGTGCCAGGCTGCAAGTCTCTGAGTACTTTGAGTGTGACCAACCACTTAACAGTACTATGAGTACTTTGCAAACAACAACTTAACAGGGCCTTTTCCTTCTTTCTCTCAACTCTTATCTTCTGCTATAAGCTCCATTTAGCAAATATGCTACTTTCCATCACTTCTAGATGGTGTGCTAGGAACGATTTGAGCCCCTTATCCCTTATGTTGGGACAACATTGAAAAAGTGCCTCCTACAGATATTAGGCAACAACATCCTATTCTCCTTCTCTCCTCCAACTGTCCAACTACCAGGAGTAAGGAAGTTAAATCTAACAGATGCTATTTTGTTGACAATGTCTCCTTTGTTGCTTGGTAACAACATTTCCTACTTTGACAAACAAATACATAAAATGACCATAAAGAATTTTGGTTTCCAGTGTATTATTTCTTATATGCCACTATCTGAATGTCTGTACACTGCTTGTGTGTATTAAATAAATATAATTCTATTAAATTAAATATTACATTTGAATCTCAAAGAAATGAAACCCAACATGTATTATTAAGCTGTCATTATTTAGAGGGAGGATCATGGTATGAAATGAGATATGTAGAATAGAAGCTATCCACTGGGTACAGACATCAATTCAACGCAGTGGTGGAAAAGTATCCAATTGTCATACTTGAGTAAAAGTAAAGATACCTTAATAGAAAATGACTCAAGTGACAGTCACCCAGTAAAATACTACTTGAGTAAAAGTCTAAAAGTATTTGGTTTTAAATATACTTTATCAACAGTAAATATACTTAACTATTAAAAGTAAGCGTATAAATAATTTCAAATTCCTTATATTAAGCAAACCAGAAGGCACCATTTTCTTGTTTTTTAAATTTATTTACAGGTAGCCAGGGGCACACCAACATTCAGACGTGTGTTTAGTGAGTCCGCCAGATCAGAGGCAATCAGGATGACCAGGGATGTTCTCTTGATAAGTGTGTGAATAGGACCATTTTCCTGTCTTGCTAAGCGTTGAACATGTAACGAGTACTTTTAGGTGTCAGAAAATGTATGGCGTAAAAAGTTGTAAAAGATATAAATAGTAAAGTACAGATACAACGAAAAAGCTACTTAAGTAGTACTTTAAAGTATTTTTACTTAAGTACTTTCAACCCCTGATTCAACGTCAATGCCTTGTTGGTTCAACGTAATTTAATTGAAATGATGTGGAAACAACATTGATTCAACCAGTGTGTGTGCTCAGTGGGTATTAACAAAACATGTCATGGGCCTTGGGTCAGTGGATGTTTGGAGCTTTTAAATGAAAAAATGGGGATAACAAAAATGACAAATATACCAAATATAATATACAAATATAGCAAACTTCGTATACACAAATATAGCCCCAAAATACTCTGTGCACTGATTAAAATAATATATTGTGGTTCCTCTAACAATTGTCATTTTGAAAACTTGATTAACAAAATAATCTGTACACATTGCATAACTTCATTATTCATTAATTGATAACTAACTGGGAGCAGAAATCGGCCCAATATTAGCCAAATAATGGTCATTTTGCACAAAACCCCCAATTTAGACAGGTCCCACTGGGCTAAAGATGGGACAGCCCATCTCTCATTTGCCAGAATTTCGCTATGGCCATTCTGCCTCTGATTACTTATAAATCCCACTGACTACAGCACAGCCTCCTTAGAAACACACGGAAGAAAGCCACTGAGTGTTGGGCTGGGCTGCTGGAGAACTGGAGCAACCGCAATAATATGACAAAAATGACAGTTAAATTGGTTCTGTGAACTTTCCCAGAATTTTTTAAGGTTATTACATTACCTGGAAACCTAATAAGAACATTAGGGGAATGTTCTGTGGTGGTTGTTAAAGATGTTGTGCACAACATTTGAGTGAATGTTAGAATATTCCAAGGATATTTAATTTAAAAAATATCATCCTAATGTTAGATAAAACCCTAACTAGAACTTAATGGGAATGTTAGCTAATGTCCTGGAAATGTTCCCGGTTGGCTGGGAACCAGTTAAATGTGTTGCTAGTCCACAATTGACATTTCTGTTTGTTCTGAACGCTCCATAACAAACGTTGGCCGTGCAAAATATGGATAACACTATCATATTGACCTCATGGACTGTCAGTCCTTGCATGCCTTAGCGCTACAGAAAACCAATTGGTGGGGCTGCTGTTTGGTTATTTTTCTAAATAAGCAGTGGCCCTTTAAGATCACCAGACTGCAGAGTCACTAGAAATAAGATTCCCCTCCCAACTATGGCTTCTAATATATTGTTTGTGGGGGGTATTTTCAAGCACATTTAACAATACATCTATAAACAAGGAGGTATGTGAGTGTTTGTTGACAACCCATTGAATGATTTGCTCAGGTTTCATTGTTGTATTTGTCTACAATGATAAAGTTATTTCATGAACTGGAACCCTGGGAGGTATTTAAAGCCGTAATATGATGATTGTACAGAATATTACTCACTTATGTACTTCCAATTGCTGTTGAATGTTATTGTGCCAGTGTACATTTCCGCTGTGCCCAAAGTGCAGATGACTGCATTATAGCTTCATTATAGGATACTATATACTTGGTTCACAGCGTTTAACACTGTTCTGTGAACAGATCACCCAGAGACAACATGAAGCTGTAGCTGCTGGTGGTGTTTGCTGTAGCAGCCTTGGTATTTCCCAGGCTGTCTGAGGGGCGGCTGCTTTCTCAATGTGAGCTGAAGACCAAACTGGAGGAAGCGGCCCTCAAAGTCAGACGAAGAAAATCCAGGGAAAGGGCATCAATGGATAACATCTTGACCAAAGGTGGGTTATAAAACATGTATTGCATTTTTGCAAAGTTTGGAAGTTCTCACTATGGTGTTGAACGCTGAGCTTTAGTCAATGAACAGCATTCTCACGTAGAAGTTCCTTTTGTCCAGGTGGGAAAGGGCAGTGTTGAGTGCAATATAGATTGCGTCATCTGTGGATCTGTTGGGGCGGTATGCAAATTGGAGTGGGTCTAGGGTGTCTGGGATGATGGTGTTGATGTGAGCCATGACCAGCGTTTCAAAGCACTTCATGGCTACAGACGTGAGTGCTACGGGTCGGTAGTCATTTAGGCAGGTTACCTTGGTGTTCTTGGGCACAGGGACTATGGTGGTCTGCTTGAAACATGAAGGTATTACAGACTCGGCCAGGGACAGGTTGAAAATGTCAGTGAAGACACTTGCCAGTTGGTCAGCGCATGCTCGGAGTACACCAAGGTGGTAAGGGAAGGCAACAACACATCTGCCATGCTGATCCTCAACACGGGGGCCCCTCAGGGGTGCTGACCTGTTTAAAGGTCTTACTCACATCGGCTACGGTGAGTGTGATCACACAGTCGTCCGGAACAGTTGGTGCTCTAATGGTCTCTGTCTTTCTTTCTATGTTTCCTTTCTGCTCATACCATGACGTGGTTGTTCCAGTTATCTTGAATACCAGCCTTGTGACCAACCTTATTCTGCGACATAACCCTGAGGTGAAAGACGAGATCCCGGAGACGAAGAGGCATCCTGGCCAAAGAGCGAGACCTGCCATGAGGGCCAGACGCCCACCGTTTAGCTGGAGGCCACAAGGACCCGAAAACAAGGAAGAATATATATATATATATATTTTTTTTTTTCTTCCCACCTTTATTTAACCAGGTAAGCCAGTTGAGAACAAGTTCTCATTTACAACTGCGACCTGGCCAAGATAAAGCAAAGCAGTGCGATAAAAACAACAACAACACAGAGTTACATATGGAATAAACAAAACGTACAGTCAATAACACAATAGAAAATCTATATACAGTGTGTGCATGTCACGATCGTCTTCCAAAGGAGTAGACCAATACGCAGCGCGTTGCACGAACATGATGATTTATTAATATAAGCGTAACACGAAAACAACAAAACAAATGACGATACGTGAAGTCCACAGTGACAATGACTGACAAGGAACAAAAACCCACAAACACAAGGTGAACACAGACAGTTTAAATATGGCTCCCAATCAGAGATAACGAGCCGACAGCTGACACTCGTTACCTCTGATTGGGAGTCACTCGATCAACCAAGAAAACACAACCAAAGACAACCAACCAAAACACAACAAAACGAACACACCCTGGCTCAAAATACAAAGTCCCGGAGCCAGAGCGTGACAGTACCCCCCCCTAAAGGCGCGGACTGCGACCGCGCCTCAAAAACCCCCAAACAGGGGAGGGCTGGGTGGGCATTACTCCTCGGAGGCGGCTCCGGCTCCGGGCTTGACCACCACCCTTCTTCAATCCCCCCGTAGCGCCCCCGGTCCGATCTGACCCAGCTGGTAGGATCTGGACTGACGACGCGCACCCCTGGCTTGGCGCGTGAGGCAGGAACGGACCGGACCTGGCCGACGATACGCACCCTAGGCTTGATGCGTGGATTCGGAACGGGCCTCACCAGGCTGACGACTCGCATCACTGGCTTGGTGCGAGTAGCAGGAATGGGCTGGATCAGGCTGACGGCTCGCACCCTTGGCTTGGTGCGAGTAGCAGGGACGAGCTGAACCAGGCTGACGACTCGCACCCTTGGCTTGGTGCGAGTAGCAGGAACGGGCTGGACCAGGCCGACGACTCGTACCCCTGGCTTGGTGCGAGTAGCAGGAACGGGCTGAACCAGGCTGACGACTTGCACCCTTGGCTCTGTGCGTGGAGCAGGAACAGGCCGGGCTGGGCTGGCGACGCACACCGTAGGCTTTGTGCGTAGAGCAGGGACAGGCCGGGCTGGGCTGGCGACGCACACCGTCGGCTTTGTGCGTGGAGCAGGGACAGGCCGGGCTGGGCTGGCGACGCACACCGTAGGCTCTGTGCGTGGAGCAGGGACAGGCCGGGCTGGGCTGGCGACGCACACCGTAGGCTTTGTGCGTGGAGCAGGAACAGGCCGGGCCGGGCTGGCGACACACACCGTAGGCTCTATGCGAGAAGCTTGGATGGGCCGGACTGGGCTGGCGACGCGCACCACAGACTCGGTGCGGAGCGCAGGAACGGGCCGGGCTGGGCTGTCGACGCACACCGTAGGTTTGGTGCGGGGAGCAGGAATAGACCGGACCGTACTGGGGACACACACCACTGGCTCCACACCGGGATCTGGAACGGGCCCGACCGGACTGGCAACACACGCCAGCACCTCTCGCCGTGCCTCCACACCTTCCATCCCCTCTTCTACCAGTGGCCCCCGTAACCTGGCGGCCTCCTCTGCAACCCCGCTGGACCGCTCCATAGCGGCCTCCTGCTGCCCCGACGTCGTGAGCCCCCCCCTAAAAATTCTCTGGGGGTCTCTCCTCCCTGTGGACCAGGCCTCCAACATTCTCTCCCACCTCTCGCTCCTCTGTCTCCAACCCTCTTCACTCAGCTCCTCCATGGGCTTGACCCAGTCGAAGCTGCCACGGAGATATATTTGCGATGGCTCCTGAACACGCTGCTTGGTCTGGTCTTGGTGGGTTTTTCTGTCACGATCGTCTTCCAAAGGAGTAGACCAATACGCAGCGCGTTGCACGAACATGATGATTTATTAATATAAGCGTAACACGAAAACAACAAAACAAATGACGATACGTGAAGTCCACAGTGACAATGACTGACAAGGAACAAAAACCCACAAACACAAGGTGAACACAGACAGTTTAAATATGGCTCCCAATCAGAGATAACGAGCCGACAGCTGACACTCGTTACCTCTGATTGGGAGTCACTCGATCAACCAAGAAAACACAACCAAAGACAACCAACCAAAACACAACAAAACGAACACACCCTGGCTCAAAATACAAAGTCCCGGAGCCAGAGCGTGACAGTGCAAATGTAGTAAGTTATGGAGGTCAGGCAATAAATAGGCCATAGTGCAAAATAATTACAATGTAGTATTAACACTGGAGTGATAGATGTGCAGAAGATGATGTGCAAATAGAGATACTGAGGTGCAAATGAGCAAAATAAATAACAATGTAAATAACAATATGGGGATGAGGTAGTTGGGTGGGCTAATTACAGATGGGCTGTGTACAGGTGCAGTGATCGGTAAGCTGCTCTGACAACTGATGCTTAAAGTTAGTGAGGGAGATAAGTGTCTCCAGCTTCAGAGATTTTTAGCTGTTCGTTCCAGTCATTTGCAGCAGAGAACTGGAAGGAATGGCGGCCAAAGGAGGTGTTGGCTTTGGGGATGACCAGTGAGATATACCTGCTGGAACGCATACTACGGGTGGGTGTTGCTATGGTGACCAATGATCTAAGATAAGGCGGGGATTTGCCTAGAAGTGATTTATAGATGACCTGGAGCCAGTGGGTTTGGCGACGAATATGTAGTGAGGACCAGCCAACGAGAGCGTACAGGTCACAATGGTGGGTAGTATATGGGGCTTTGGTGACAAAACGGATGGCACTGTGATAGACTACATCCAATTTGCTGAGTAGAGTGTTGGAAGCTATTTTGAATGGGGCATGCTTATTTAAGATGGAGAGGAAAGCACTTTTGAAGAACATCCAGGCATCCTCTACTGACGCAATGAGGTCAATATCCATGCAGGATACCCAGGCCAGGTCAATTAGAAAGGCCTGCTCGCTGAAGTGTTTTAGGGAGCGTTTGACAGTGATGAGGGGTGGTTGTTTGACCGCGGACCCATTACGGACGCAGGCAATGAGGCAGTGATCGCTGAGATCCTGGTTGAAGACAGCAGAGGTGTATTTAGAGGGTAAATTAGTCAGGATGATATCTATGAGGGTGCCCATGTTTACGGATTTAGGGTTGTACCTGGTAGGTTCCTTGATAATTTGTGTGAGATTGAAGGCATCTAGTTTAGATTGTAGGACGGCCGGGGTGTTAAGCATATCCCAGTTTAGGTCACCAAGCAGTACGAACTCTGAAGATAGATGGGGGGCAAGCAATTCACATATGGTGTCCAGGGCACAACTGGGGGCTGAGGGGGGTCTGTAGCAAGCGGCAACAGTGATAGACTAATTTCTGGAAAGGTGGATTTTTAGAAGTAGAAGCTCAAACTGTTTGGGTACAGACCTGGATAGTATGATAGAGCTCTGCAGGCTATCTCTACAGTAGATTGCAACTCCGCCCCCTTTGGCAGTTCAATCTAGACGAAAAATGTTGTAGTTCGGAATGGAAATGTCTGAATTTTTGGTGGCCTTCCTAGATGGTAGCCATGAGTCAGAGAGAGGCCACGGATCTGAAAGAGGTCAAGCCAACCTCTGACAGAGAGATAGATACCAACGGCGAGAGATGCAGATGGCAACAACGAGCTCAGAGTGAAATCTTCAGTGAAAGGCAGACGTCCATTGTTCAGGAGGCCATTCAAAGACTGGTTTAACAGGCCAAAGAGAGACTCAAAGTCGAAGGAAAGTGACGATGAGAGCAATAGCGATGAAGAAAAGACCGAGCGATAGTGACAAAGAAACTCAGATAGCAAAGAAAAGTCGCAATGCAACGAAAAGTCAGAGCAAAGAAAAGGAAAGGAATAGTGATAAGGAAGGAAGGGTCAGATGTCGATAAGCCAGAAAGTGAATGTTGTGAGGAAGATGCAAGCGACGATGAGTCAGAAGAAGGAGGGGTTGATCGGAAAAAGAGAGCTATCCACAACCCTGGGAGATAACAGGACTAACTACAAATGGCCAAATCCATGAGTCTCTATGTTTGGGCGGCAGGTAGTTTAGCGGTTGGGAGCTTTGGGTCAGTAACCAAAAGATTGCTGGTTCGAAACCCTGAGCTGACTAGGTGAAAATCTGTTTATGTGCCCTTGCGCAAGGCACTAACCCTAATTGCTTGTGTAAATCCCTCCAGATAAGAGCATCTGCTAAATTACCATATTATGATCTATTCCAGTTGAGCGTTCAGATTGCCTGTGCTTCGACTACTCGATCTCTCAATCTCTGCAGTGTGCAAAATACATCCTTCTGCCATCAACCTATTAAGCAGAATGTTAACATATTACATTTTTTTTACATTTACGTCATTTAGCAGACGCTCTTATCCAGAGCGACTTACAAATTGGTGCATTCACCCTATATCCAGTGGGATAACCACTTTACAATTGTCTTTTTTTTAATATCAATTATTTGTAGTTTGTTTTTAATATTTTTTTTTTTTTTTTTTTTTTTTTTTATGATCATATAATGTATAATTGTGTATTCATATATTGTACATTGACATAATGAATGTACTTGATTATAGTTTGCTTCTGTTCTATCAGCCTAATCCACGAACACTCATCTCAATCGATTGGCTAATGCCAGTTCAGAGTTTAAGGATTTCTCCCCCCCACAATGCACATACTGTCCTGGGATCATGACAGTGTTTGCGTCTCTTTGTTAACAACAACTGTTGCGCAATCTCTAATGTTAAGGAAGTCTCAAATCTTATGTCTTAAGTCTCGCCTGAGTTAGAATACCTAATGATAAGCTTTAGACCATACTATTTACCAAAATAGTTGTAATCTATATTTTTCGTAACTGTGTATCTACCACCACAAACCGATGCTGGCACTAGGACCGCACTCAATGAGCTGTATAAGGCCATAAGCAAACAAGAAAATGCACATTCAGAGACGGCGTTTCTCGTGGCTGGTGATTATAATGTAGGGAAACTGAAATCTGTTTTTCCAAATTTTTACCAGCATGTCACCTGTTCAACTAGAGGCGACAAAACACTGGATCACCTTTAATCCACACACACAGAAATACATACAAGGCCCTCAATTGCTCTCCGTTTGTAAAATCAGACCATAACTCTATATTCCTGCTTCCTGCTTACAAGCAAAAAGAAAGTACCAGTGACGTGCTCATTACGGAAGAGGTCCGATGAAGTGGATGCTAAGCTACAGGACTGTTTCGCTAGTACAGACTGGAAGTCACTGGCTTCATTAATAAGTGCATTGACGAAGTCGTCCCCACAATGACCGTAGGTACATACCCCAACCAGAAGCCATGGATTACAGGCAACAACCGCACTGAGCTAAAGGCTAGAGCTGCCACTTTCAAGGAGCGGGACACTAATCCGTACACTTATAAGAAATCCCGCTACGACCTCTGACCAGCCAACCAACAGACAAAGAATCAATACAGGACTAAAATCTAATCACAGATTACAAACGGAATCCCAGCCGTGAGCTGCCCAGCGACGTGAGCCTACCAGACGAGCTAAATGCCTTCTATGCTAGCTTCGAGGCAAGCAACACTGAACCATGCATGAGAGCACCAGCTGTTCTAGATGACTGTGTTCTCACTCTCCATAGCCAATGTGAAAAAGACAGATAACAATCGCAAGGAATCCCAGGACATGTACTCAGAGCATGCGCTGACCAGCAGGCAAGTGTCTTCACCAAGGTTATTATAGTAAACTAAAACTAAAATTGGAATAACTATTTCGTAAACCTGAATAACATAATTCAGAAAAACATTAGAAAAACTAAAACTATACTGAAACTATTATATTTGACTGCAAAACTAACTAAAATAAAATAGAAACCATCATTTTATTATGTTCAGTTGTGTTTTTTATTATTTTGAGGGGGCAAAATCAAATGGGGTTTTCAAGCATTTTTTGTAATGGGGTTTTCGAGCTTCTGATTTTGGCGGCTAAAGGCTGCCAGTAGATGGTAATGTTTAAAATAGCCCTAGCTTGTACATCACCATCACTAGCTATTACCAGAGAGGAAGAGGCAAAGCGAGAGGATTACCTCCACCCAAAATCCGTCCCCGCAAGATAAGCAGATATTTTTGCATGGAGGGGGTGCCCCAAAGCAAAACATCTCACTGGCAATTTTTTTCTGGTTGGGGCGGGGGCAATAAGCAGACCAGAAAAATTTGCCAGTGAGATGTTTCAGTCTGGGGCAACCCCTCTGCAGGGTGGGGCCAATAAGCAGACAATGGTTGCATTCCCCTGCTCAGATGTTGTAACCAATGGTTGCGTGCCACGTCATCGACCGTGTCATTGACTGACAGATTGCTATAACATATGATGTGGTTAGCTGATACGTAAAATATCTGTCCAGGCTTTGTAAGATCTGTCAGGCGTCAGCAACGGCTGAGCAGAGGAATACACCCCAAGTCACAAATGGGGCATGTCCCACAACTAAGGTGAGGCGACGCAACAACCAATGTTTGCATGCCATGTCATCGACTGTGTGGCGCAGTGGTCTAAGGCACTGCATCGCAGTGCTAGCTGTGCCACTAGAGATCCTGGTTCGAATCCAGGCTCTGTCGCGACCGGGAGACCCATGGGGGGCGGCGCAAAATTGGCCCAGCGTCGTCCAGGGTAGGGGAGGGAATGGCCGGCAGGGATGTAGCTCAGTTGGTAGAGCATGGCATTTGCAACGCCAGGGTTGTGGGTTCGATTCCAGTATGAAAAATAAATAAAAATGTATGCACTCACTAACTGTAAGTCGCTCTGGATAAGAGCGTCTGCTAAATGTAATCAACTGACAAATTGCTATAACATATGATGTGGTTAGCTGACACTTAAAATACCTATCCAGGCATTGTAAGATCTCTCAGGCGTCAGCAACGTCTAAGCTCTGGAACGCTGCCTAAAATGTAGTTATAATTTAAATCAAACCAAACCTTATGACCATCAGCTTATTTCTGTCCTCCAGTGGCATGAAGTGAAATCCCCCAAAAACACAAACTATAGGCCTAAAACACATAAATGGCTCCTAGCCTCCCAAGCATAGGCTACTTTTGGTTCCTAAAATGAAAACTAAAAGTGAAACTAAATAAAAATAGCAAATCAAATCTGAAAACGAACTGAAACTAAACTGAATTTCAAATCAAAATCGAAAACGAACTGAAACTAAACTGAATTTCAAATAAAAATTGAAAACGAATAAAAATGTAAACTAATATAAAATCACAAAACTATAATAACCTTGGTCTTCACTGACATTTTCAACCTATCCCTGACCCGGTCTGCAATACCAACGCCAAGGTAACCTGCCTAAATGACAATCGCGACGTAGCACTCACATCTGAGCCATGAAATGCTTTGTAAGGCTGGTCATGGTTCACATCAACACCATCATCCCAGGCACCCTGGATCCACTCCAATTCGCATACCGCCCCAACAGATCCAAAGATGACGCAATCTTTATTGCACTCCATACTGCCTTCACCCACCTGGACAAAATAAATACCTACACTACCGTTCAAAAGTTTGGGTTCACTTAGAAATGTCCTTGTTTTCGAAAGAAATGCAATTTTTTTGTCCATTTAAAATAACATCACATATACAGTGTAGACATTGTTAATGTTGTAAATGGCTATTGTAGCTGGAAACGGCTGATCTTTAATGGAATATCTACATAGGCGTACAGAGGCCCATTATCAGCAACCATCAGTCTTGTGTTCCAATGGCATGTTGTGTTTTCTAATCCAAGTTTATCATTTTAAAAGGCTAATTGATCATTAGAAAACCCTTTTGCAATTATATTAGCACAGCTGAAAACTGTTGTGCTGATTAAAGAAGCAATAAAACTGGCATTTTTTAGACTAGTTGAGTATCTGGAGCATCAGCAATTGTGGGTTCGATTACAGGCTCAAAATGGCCAGAAACAAATAACTTTCTTCTGAAACACGTCAGTCTATTCTTGTTCTGAGAAATTAAGGCTATTCCATGCGAGATGCTGACCTTCTAGGGAGAGTTGCAAAGAAAAAGCCACATCTCAGACTGGCCAATAAAAAGAAAAGATTAAGATGGGCAGTCTGAGATATGGCTTTTTCTTTGCAACTCTGCCTAGAAGGTCAGAATCCCGGAGTCGCCTCTTCACTGTTGACGTTAAGACTGGTGTTTTGCGGGTACTATTTAATTAAGCTGCCAGTTGAGGACCTGTGAGGCGCCTGTTTCTCAAACTAGACACTCTAATGTATTTGTCCTCTTGCTCAGTTGTGTACCGTGGCCTCCACTCCTCTTTCTATTCTGGTTAGAGCCAGTTTGCGCTATTCTGTGAAGGGAGTAGTACACAGCATTGTACGAGATCTTCAGTTTATTGGCAATTTCTCGCATGGATTAGCCTTCATTTCTCAGAACAAGAATAGACTGACGAGTTTCAGAAGAAAGTTATTTGTTTCTGGCCATTTTGAGCCTGTAATCGAACCCACAATTGCTGATGCTCCAGATACTCAACTAGTCTCAAAAAGGCCAGTTTTATTGCTTCTTTAATCAGCACAACAGTTTTCAGCTGTGCTAATATAATTGCAAAAGGGTTTTCTAATGATCAATTAGCCTTTTAAAATGATAAACTTGGAATAGCAAACACAACGTTCCATTGGAACACTGGACTGATGGTTGCTGATAATGGGCCTCTGTATGCCTATGTAGATATTCCATTAAAAATCAGCCATTTCCAGCTACAATAGCCATTTACAACATTAACAATGTCTACACTGTATTTCTGATCAATGTGATGTTATTTTAATGGACAAAAAAAATTGCCTTTCTTTCGAAAACAAGGACATTTCTAAGTGACCCCAAACTTTTGAACGGTAGTGTATGTAAGAATGCTGTTCATTGACTACAGCTCAGCATTCAACAACATTGTCCCCTCCATGCTCGTCACCAAGCTCAGGACCTTGGGACTGAACACCTCCCTCTGCAACTGGATCCTGGACCTCCTGATGGGCCACCCCCAGTTGGTGAGGGTAGGCAACAACACATCCGCCACACTGACATCAACACGGGGGGCCCTCAGGGGTGTGTGCTTAGTCCCCTCCTGTACTCCCTATTCACCCACGACTGCGTGGCCGCGAACGACTCCAACAACATCGTCAATTTTGCTGACGACACAACGGTGGTAGGACTGATCACTGACAACGATGAGGCAACCTATAGGGAGGAGGTCAGAGACCTAGCAGTGTGGTGCCAGGACAACAACTTCTCCCTCAAGGTCAGCAAGACAAAGGAGCTGATCGTTGGAAACGGAGGGGCGAGCACGCCCCCATCCACATCGATTGGGCTGTAGTGGAACGGGTCGAGATCTTCAAGTTCTTCAATGTCCACATCACTAAGAAATTAACATGGTCCACACACACCCACACAGTTGTGAAGAGGGCACGACAGCGTCTCTCCCCCCTCAGGAGGCTGAAAAGAATTGGCATGGGCCCTCAGATCCTCAAAAAGTTATACAGATGCACCATTGAGAACATCTTGACTGGTTGCATCACCGCTTGGAACGGCAACTGCAAGGCACCCGACCGCAAAACGCTACAGAAGGTATTGAGTACGGCCCAGTACATCACTG
Organism: Coregonus clupeaformis; assembly: GCF_020615455.1. NCBI lineage: Eukaryota > Metazoa > Chordata > Actinopteri > Salmoniformes > Salmonidae > Coregonus > Coregonus clupeaformis. Next base: position 1,965,550 of record NC_059211.1, on the reverse strand, counting down.
AGGCCGAGCTCCCTGCCTCCAGGACCTCTATACCAGGCGATGTCAGAGGAAGGCCCAAAGAATTGTCAGACTCCAGCTACCCAAGCCATAGATTTTTCTCTCTGCTACCGCACGGAAAGTGGTACCAGTGCACCAAGTCTGGAACCAACAGGACCCTGAACAGCTTCTACCCCGAAGCCATAAGACTGCTAAACTATACTGCTAAATAGCTAATCAAATGGCTTCCCGGACCTGCAATGACTATTTTTTGCACTAACTCTCTTGCACACACGCTGGACTCCACCCACACACTCACACATACTTACACTGACACCCCAACACACACACACAGACACACACACTACATACGCCCACACACACACATAACATGTGCACAAATGCATACTGACGCCACACATTCACACACAGACAAACATTCACCACATACGCTGCTGCTACTGTCTATTATCTATCCTGTTGCCTAGTCACTTTATCCCTACCTATATGTACATACCTACCTCAATTACCTCGTACCCCTGCACATCGACTCAGTACTGGTACTCCCTGTGTATAGCCATGTTATTTTGACTCAATATTGTTATTCACTGTGTATTTATTCCACGTGTCACCATTTTAAAAAATATTTACTTTATCTTTAACTCTGCATTGTTGGAAAAGGACCCATAAGTAAGCATTTCACTGCTAGTATACACCTGTTGTTTACGAAGCATGTGATGACATCGCCTGTTTTATGAAGACTTGTGACTGGGGTGATTTGGTCCTCATATCATCTCCTTTGAGGTACCACTTTATATTAAAGGTCGCTATTTACTTGTAATTAAAGGCAGGTAAAATTGTATGTGATGTAATACATTTGTTTAAAAACTTGTAATGTAATTTTTATGTGTTAGATTAGTATACAAACTCAAATGTGACATGTCAAGCAAGTTAAAGTTGTTTTTCTATGAAAGTTTCCTCTCTTTCTATCCTACCTAGCTACTTGATCATATCAATACAAAACAATATAATCATTTTTAGGTGTGTATTACAGGAAGGCTCTGCACCTTCCAGGGAAATGTGCCAAAGCGCGTTCCTCAGAGAACTTTGAGTGTGAATGAGCAACCAACATTCAACAGGGCATTTTCCACCTTCTACATTCAGTTCCACTTAGCAATTATATTCTGTCCATCGCCTAGATGGAGTGCTATGGAGGATGTTAGCCCTGTATGCCTGATGCTAGAACAAAGTTGACAAAAAGGCCTTCAATAGACAACGGTCAGTGCTATCCGGGATCCTTGGGACGTCCCTACCCTAAACCCTAACCTTAACCATAACCCTTACCTAACCCTCACCCTACCCACTTTACGTTTCAACTTCAATGGGTTAGCACGGACCAATAGACAATATCCTTTCCTGCAACTACCAGGAGTAAGGAAGCTGAAACCAACAGATACCATTTTGCTGCCTTTGTTGTTCACTGGAGCTGTATTTGTAACATGTCCTACTTCTTTCCATTATCTTTTGTACACTCGCATAGTTCAATTTGAATGTTAGTAGTTATGTTATTGTCTTTGTAAGCTTTTATTGTTTATTCCAGACAAGTTATCTGTCTGCAAACACAGTATCCCTTACATGAACAGTACACGTGAAAACAATGCATAAAAAATGCATTGCATTCATGGGTCTCGCATTACTCTTGGGCTGGTGTCATGTGATCCGTCAGAACATGAAAATGAGTGGACGCTAATCTTTAATTCCCAGTCATGTGGTCATGAGATACCCATGAGAATTGTTATCGTGTGTCGATCTAATTAATTCCCAACTAACTTCTTTCTCAGAGAGTCAAAGTGTAACATATTTAACAAAGGAAAACCCTTTGTGATACCATCGAATATAACATTTTGAATAATTTTCATAGAGGCCTGAATCGAGTGGTGAAACACAACACTGGGTGGAGCTGTGGTAAATTTAGGTAGTCCTTTGACACATTTCAGAGAGCCAGCTTTATTGCCTTACCTTGGATTTTTTTTTTTTTAAGACAAGAATGAGTCTTAGTCACAGGTCACTCTCAAGGGGCTAGAACGCCAAGAGTATATCTACTGTGCAACTCTCGTCTTCCCCTCACAATCGAGTAAAGACCAGACAGAGACAACATGAAGATGCAGATGCTGGTGGTGTTGGCTGTAGCAGTCTTGGTGGTTCCCAGTCTGTCTGAGGGACGGATCCTCTCAAAATGTGAGCTGAAGAGCTTATTGGAGGAGCCGGCCTTCAAATTCAACCTGACTGAGAAAGCCAGAGAGAGGAACCTGACAAACGAGGACTTTGTGGCTAAAAGTAAATTACATTAACCAATTTTTTTCATTCAACAATCGGAACAATTTCTTAAATACTATGGGCTAGTTTCACGGTACACAGATTAAGCCTAGTCCTGGACTAAGAAACATTTTCACTCGAGATTCTCAATTGAAATGTCTTCTTGTTCCAAGACTAGGCTAAATCTGTGTATGGGAAATCGGCCCCTAGGAGTCCGATTGTAAAGTAACACTCAATTGTCATTGCCTCTTCCAGTCGTCTGCCACGTAGAGAAGGCCACAGGTTTCAACACCAGTTTTGTGACTTCTTGGAGGGATGATGACGGCCCTGATGACTGCCCTACTCGCCCTGCAAAGAATGTTAACCGCCCTACTCGTCCTACCCTTCTTACCCACCCTAAGCACCCTCCTAGGAGGGGTAAGAGACACGCTGGGCATTCTCACGGGGATTCATCCAGCGCTGAAAGTCATCAGTTCAGGTCATCAAAAGCAGACTCCAGCGAAGAAGACTCCAGCAAAGAAGACTCCAGCAAAGAAGACTCCAGCGAAGAAGAGACCATGTGGACCCTTTACGGCTTGTTCCAGCTGAGCGATCATGTGATCTGTGCCAACGGCTCCACTCCGTCTCTGAACCTTTGCCAGATGAACTGCAGTGGTGAGTTCAATATATTAGACCTAGCGAAACTAAATACGTATCTTCAACGTGCTCAAGGTGAAAGCTTAAGACATATGACAAATACACAACAAGATCATTAATAGAGTAGTTGGATGTTAGAGTTGATCTTGACCAAGTTTGGTTTTATTAAAATGGCTTGTATGACAGTGTCAGGGGTGTATCTCTGTTGTGCTTTTTTTTCTCTCAAGCTTTGATTGACGATGACATTAGTGATGACTTGGACTGTGTGGAGACGATCAAACAGACAGTGTAAGTGTTTGGTTTTGAGGTGGATGTTTTTTCTCAATTTTCTTATTGTGTTAATATACTGTGTGCAAGTGCAGCAATTCTTACTAACTTTTAGATTGTCCTTTTTTCATTTTAACAGGGAAAGTGGCCCTGATGAACATAAAATGGCTCTAATGAGAATGTAAGTACGCAAATGCAAAATGTGTGTTTTACATTTTAAACATAAATCTATTTTATTTCCATCATATTGAATTGAAATTGGTTGGCATTCAATGTTTAAATGTGTGAACAATTCTAATAGAATGTCACTTTAGGATGTCCTTTAGTGAATTTTTGCCAGCACCTCTAGGGGTGTAACTGAACATGGAAATGTAAACGCTTTCTGATGTAATTATTAAAATTGTTTCAATGATCCTTATAGGTTTAAGCTGCTCTTAGAGAAGGAATGTGTCATGACGGTTGCCTCTAGCTACTTCACCGAGTGTTGAATGAGAAGCCATGTATGATGACGACCCCCCCAAAGTGTCCTTTGCACACTAATCTTTCACTCTATAAACATTACTTTAGGGTGAATTAGGGTGAATTTCGCCCAATTAACTGATTGCAAAAAAAGACCAATGGCAAAATATCATAATTGGGCTTCCTGTGTAAATGCAGCCATAGCGTGTAGCAATTAGTTCTCATCAGCCTCATTTTCACAAAGTACACCAAAAAAGAATGTATGTAGAATGAATAAAGTTTAACATTATTATGTTGTTGTTGACACCTGCACCTACATAACAAAGTACAATCTTTTAAATGCAATTGGGATAAATATATAGCAGATTAAAGCAAGGCATACCTTCGATTAAACACTGGGATAAACTAAACAGGAAGAGGGTTTACGCCACCCAAAATCTGTTGACGAAAATAAGACCACGATGTGAGGAAGTTTGTATGGAGCTCAATGAGTGTCAAATTTGATCAACAACAAAATTGAATTGCTAATTTGCTACGTGAGTCTTACAGTGGATATCATAAGTATTCATCCCACTTTGATTTCTTTTCTAATTGTGTGGCATTACAAAGTGGGATTGAAATGGATTTAATTGTGATTTGTTTTGTCATTGATCTAAACAAAATACTTCATAATGTCAAAGTGAAAAGAAAATTCTACAGTTTACAAATTAATGAAAATGTAATAACTAAAATATAGTCGTTGCAAAACTATTCACCCCCTTTGTTTAGGAAAATTAGTTCAGAAGTAAAATTTGGCTTAACAAATCACATAATAAGTTACATGGAAATAATAGGGGTTGACATGATTTCTGAATGACCAACCCTTCCTCTGTCCCCCATACATTCAACATCTGTAAAGTCCCTAAGTCAAGTATTGAATTTCAAGCACAGAATAAACTACAAAGACGAGGGAGATTTTCGAAAGCCTAATAAATATTGGTAGATGGATAACAATAACAAATCAGACATTGAATATCTCTTTAAGCATGGTCAAGTTAATAATTATGCTGTGGATCATGTATTAAACCACCCAGACACAACAAAGATACAGTCTTCCTTCTGAACTGAGCTGCAAGACAGAAAGGAAACTGCTAGGGATGTTACCATGAGGCTATTGGTGATTTTAAAACAGCTACAGAGTTCAATGGCTGTGATGAGAGAAAACTGAGGATGGATCAACAACATTGTAGTGACTCCACAATACATATCTAAATGACAGAGTGAAAAGTATACAAATATACAGAATACATATTCCAAAACATGCATCCTGTATGCAACAAGGCACTAAAGTTAAACTGCAAGAAAACACGGCAAAGGAAGAAACTTTTTGGCTTAAATGCAAAGCCTTATGTTTGAGGCAAATCCAACACATCATTGAGCAACTGCCTCCTTATTTTCAAGCATGGTGGTGGTTGCATCGTGTTATGGGTATGCTCGACATCGGCAAAGACTGGGGAGCTTTTCAGGATAAAAAGAAGTGGGATGGAGCTAAGCACACACAAAATCCTAGAGGAAAACCTGCTTCAGTCATCTTCTACTAGACACAGGAAGACGAATTCACCTTTCAGCAGGACAATATTTGTATTTGTATTTATTAAGGATCCCCATTCTTCCTGGGGTCCAGAAACATTAAGACAGTTATATACAGTTAGAAAAATTACATGACATTACATTTCATGACACTTTACCCAATACATTTAGTGTGCTCCCTCAGGCCACTACTCCACTATCACATATTTACAATACAACATCCATGTGTATGTGTGTGTCGTATCATGTGTATGTGTGTCTGTGCCTGTGTGTGTCTCTTCACAGTCCCTGCTGTTCCATAAGGTGTATTTTCTACTGATTCTACTGCTTGCATCAGTTACCTGATGTGGAATAGAGTGTAGCCATGGCTCTACAGTGAGGGAAAAAAGTATTTGATCCCCTGCTGATTTTGTACGTTTTCCCACTGACAAAGAAATTATCACTCTATAATTTTAATGGTAGGTTTATTTGAACAGTGAGAGACAGAATAACAACAACAAAATCCAGAAAACGCAGGTCAAAAATATTATAAATTGATTCGCATTTTGATGAGGGAAATAAGTATTTGACACCTCTGCAAAACATTACTTAGTACTTGGTGGCAAAACCCTTGTTGGCAATCACAGAGGTCAGACGTTTCTTGTAGTTGGCCACCAGGTTTGCACACATCTCAGGAGGGATTTTGTCCCCGTTTGGCAACTCGAACCTTCAGCTCCCTCCACAGATTTTCTATGGGATTAAGGTCTGGAGACTGGCTAGGCCACTCCAGGACCTTAATGTGCTTCTTCTTGAGCCACTCCTTTGTTGCCTTGGCTGTGTGTTTTGGGACATTGTCATGCTGGAATACCCATCCACGACCCATTTTCAATGCCCTGGCTGAGGGAAGGAGGTTCTCACCCAAGATTTGACGGTACATGGCTCCGTCCATTGTCCCTTTGATGCAGTGAAGTTGTCCTGTCCCCTTAGCAGAAAAACACCCCCAAAGTATAATGTTTCCACCTCCATGTTTGACGGTGTGGATGGTGTTCTTGGGGTCATAGGCAGCATTACTCCTCCTCCAAACACGGCGAGTTGAGTTGATGCCAAAGAGCTCCATTTTGGTCTCATCTGACCACAACACTTTCACCCAGTTCTCCTCTGAATCATTCAGATGTTAATTGGCAAACTTCAGACGGGCATGTATATGTGCTTTCTTGAGCAGGGGGACCTTGCGGGCGCTGCAGGATTTCAGTCCTTCACGGCGTAGTGTGTTACCAATTGTTTTCTTGGTGACTATGGTCCCAGCTGCCTTGAGATCATTGACAAGATCCTCCCGTGTAGTTCTGGGCTGATTCCTCACCATTCTCATGATCATTGCAACTCCACGAGGTGAGATCTTACATGGAGCCCCAGGCCGAGGGAGATTGACAGTTATTTTGTGTTTCTTCCATTTGCGAATAATCGCACCAACTGTTGTCACCTTCTCACCAAGCTGCTTGGTGATTTGTAGCCCATTCCAGCCTTGTGTAGGTCTACAATCTTGTCCCTGACATCGTTGGAGAGCTCTTTGGTCTTGGCCATGGTGGAGAGTTTGGAATCTGATTGATTGATTGATTGCTTCTGTGGACAGGTGTCTTTTATACAGGTAACAAGCTGAGATTAGGAGCACTCCCTTTAAGAGTGTGCTCCTAATCTCAGCTCGTTACCTATGTAAAAGACACCTGGGAGCCAGAAATCTTTCTGATTGAGAGGGGGTCAAATACTTATTTCCCTCACTAAAATGCAAATCAATTTATAACATTTTTGACATGCGTTTTTCTGGATTTTTTTGTTGTTATTCTGTCTCTCACTGTTGAAATAAACCTACCATTAAAATTATAGACTGATAATTTCTTTGTCAATGGGCAAACGTACAAAATCAGCAGGGGATCAAATACTTTTTTCCCTCACTTTATGTATTACTGTGCGCCTCCCATAGTCTGTTCTTGACTTTGGGATTGTGAAGAAAGACATTTGGTGGCATGTCTTGTGGGGTATACATGGGTGTCCGAGCTGTGCTAGTAGTTTAAAACAGACACCTCGGTGCATTCAGCATGTCAACACTTCTTACAAAAACAAGTAATGATGAAGTCAATCTCTCCTCCACTTCGAGCCATGAGAGAATTACATGCATATTAATAATGTTAGCTCTCCGTGTACATTTAAGGCCAGCCGTGCTGCCCTGTTCGGAAGCCAATTGTAATTTTCCGAGGTCCCTCTTTGTGGCACCTGACCACACGACTGAACAGTAGTCCAGGTGCGACAAAACTAGAGCCTGTTGGACCTGCCTTGTTGATAGTGTTGTTAAAAAGGCAGAGCAGCGCTTTATAATGGATGGACTTCTCCCCATTTTAGCTACTGTTGTATCAACATGCTTTGACCATGACAATTTACAATCCAGGGTTACTCCAAGCAGTTTAGTCACCTCAACATGCTCAATTTCCACATGATTTATTAGTTGAGGTTCATGGTTTAGTGAATGATTTGTCCCAAATACAATGCTTTTATTTGCGGAAATATTTAGGACTAATTTATTCCTTGCTACCCATTCCGAAACTGCAGCTCTTTGTTAAGTGTTGCAGTGATTTCACTCGCTGTAGTAGCTTACGTGTATAGTGTTGAGTCATCCACATACATAGCCACACTGGCTTTACTCAAGGCCAGTGGCATGTCTTTAGTAAAGATGGAATTCCTGATTCTACCTGGATCATGTTGGAGAGGCTTCCATTAAAGAACACCCTCTGTGTTCTGTTAGACATGTAACTCTTTATCCACAATATAGCAGGGGGTGTAAAGCCATAACACATACGTTTTTCCATCAGCAGACTACGATCGATAATGTCAAAAGCCACACTGAAGTCTAACAAAACAGCTCCCACAATCTTTTTATCATCAATTTTTCTCAGCCAACCATCAGTAATTTGTCTAAGTGCTGTGCTTATTGAATGTCCTTTCCTATAAGCCTGCTGAAGGTCTGCTGTCAATTTGTTTACAGTAAAATAGCATTGTATTTGCGCAAACACCGTTTTTTCCAAAAGTTTACTAAGGGTTGGTAACAGGCTGATATGTCAGGTATTTGAGCCAGTAAAGGGGACTTTACTATTCTTGGGTAGCGGAATTACTTTTGCTTCCCTCCAGGCCTGAGGGCACACACTTTCTAGTAGGCTTTGATATAATATATATATTGCAAATAGGAGTGGCAATGTCGTCCGCTATTATCTTCAGTAATTAGCGAGAGTTGCACCCCTTCTCAAAAAACCAACACTCGATCCCACTGATGTCAACAACTACAGACCAGTATCCCTTCTTTCTTTTCTTTCCAAAACTATTGAGCGTGCCGTCTTTAGCCAACTCTCTTGCTATCTCTCTCAGAATGACCTTCTTGATCCAAACCAGTCAGGTTTCAGGACTAGTCAATCAACTGAGACTGCTCTTCTCTGTGTCACGGAGGCTCTCCGCACTGCTAAAGCTAACTCTCTCTCCTCTGCTCTTGTCCTTCTAGACCTGTCTGCTGCCTTTGATACTGTGAACCATCAGATCCTCCTCTCCACCCTCTCCGAGCTGGGCATCTCCGGCGCGGCTCACTCCTGGATTGCCTCCTACCTGACCGGTCGCTCCTACCAAGTGGCGTGGCGAGAAGCTGTCTCCGCACCACGTGCTCTCACCACTGGTGTCCCCCAGGGCTCAGTTCTAGGCCCTCTCCTATTCTCCCTATACACCAAGTCACTTGGCTCTGTCATATCCTCACATGGCCTCTCCTATCATTGCTACGCTGACGATACACAACTAATCTTCTCCTTTCCCCCTTCTGATAACCAGGTGGCGAATCGCATCTCTGCATGTCTGGCAGACATATCAGTATGGATGACGGATCACCACCTCAAGCTGAACCCTGGCAAGACGGAGCTGCTCTTCCTCCCGGGGAAGGACTGCCCATTCCATGATCTCGCCATCACGGTTGACAACTCCGTTGTGTCCTCCTCCCAGAGTGCGAAGAGCCTTGGCGTGACCCTGGACAACACCCTGTCGTTCTCCCGCTAACATCAAGGCGGTGACCCGATCCTGCAGGTTCATGCTCTACAACATTCGGAGAGTACGACCCTGCCTTACACAGGAAGCGGCACAGGTCCTAATCCAGGCACTTGTCATCTCCCGTCTGGATTACTGCAACTCGCTGTTGGCTGGGCTCCCTGCCTGTGCCATTAAACCCCTACAACTCATCCAGAATGCCGCAGCCTGTCTGGTGTTCAACCTTCCCAAGTTCTCTCACGTCACCCCGCTCCTCCGCACACTCCACTGGCTTCCAGTTGAAGCTCGCATCTGTTACAAGACCATGGTGCTTGCCTATGGAGCTGTGAGGGGAACGGCACCTCCGTACCTTCAGGCTCTGATCAGTCCCTACACCCAAACGAGGGCATTGCGTTCATCCACCTCTGGCCTGCTGGCTCCCTTCCTCTGCGGAAGCATAGTTCCCGCTCAGCCCAGTCAAAACTGTTCGCTGCTCTGGCACCCCAATGGTGGAACAAGCTCCCTCACGACGCCAGGACAGCGGAGTCACTCACCACCTTCCGGAGACATTTGAAACCCCACCTCTTTAAGGAATACCTGGGATAGGATAAAGTAATCCTTCTACCCCCCCAAAAAAAAAAATATATATATATATATATTGTAAAGTGGTTATCCCACTGGCTATAGGGTGAATGCACCAATTTGTAAGTCGCTCTGGATAAGAGTGTCTGCTAAATGACGTAAATGTAAATGTAAATCTAAGTTGTCAGACCCTGGTGGCTTGTCATTGTTGATAGACAACAATAATTTTGTAACTTCTTCCACACTCACTTTACGGAATTCAAAATTACAATGCTTGTCTTTCATAATTTGATCAGTAAAACTTGGATGTGTCGTGTCAGCGTTTGTTGCTGGCATGTCATGCCTAAATTTGCTAATCTTGCCAATGAAAAAAATAATTAAAGTAATTGGCAATATCAGTGGGTTTTGTGATGAATGAGCCATCTGACTCAATGAATGATGGAGCTGAGATTGCCTTTTTGCCCAAAATGTAATTTAAGGTGCTCCAAAGCTTTTTACTATCATTCTCTATGTCATTTGTTTCATAGTGTGGTTTCTTCTTTTATTCCGTTTAGTCACATGATTTCTCAATTTGAGGTACGTTTGCCAATCGGTTGTGCAGCCAGACTTATTTGCCATTCCTTTTGCCTCATCCCTCTCAGCCATACAATTTTTCAATTCCTCACCAATCCACAGTTTTTACAGTAATTTTCTTAAATGGGTGCATGCTTATTAGTAACTGGAATAAGCAGTTTCATAAATGTGTCAAGTGCAGCGTCTGGTTGCTCCTCATTACACACCACAGACCAACAAATATTCTTTACATCAACATAGGAATTACTACAAAACTTCAACAATGACCTACAACACAAGGCCAAATCTACACTGGAGTTGCTTACCAAGAAGACAGTGAATGTTCCTGAGTGGCCAAGTTACAGTTTTGACTTAAATCTGCTTGAAAATCTATGGCAAGACATGAAAATTGGTGTGCAGCCATGACTCCCAACACCTTGACAGAGCTTGAAGAATTCTGAAAAGAATAATGGCTAAAATAGCACAATCCAGGTGTGGGGTGAACACTTATGATACCAACTGTATTTTATCCAATACAAGTTTCTTAATGGTTAGGTTGTTACAAATGCACTACAAAAGAGTATCAGAGTTGCCTTCCATCTTTGAGTACATGCATTTCCATTGTTAGAACAGTCGCTTGACTATCTTATCAATATAATAGATCATCTTTGGATAAACACACATGCATGCACCCATCAAACACTCAGCACATGGCACACAGGATTGCTATTTTATGGGATAACACACATTGATTACTGGCATTTAAAAGTCCTATCTGTCAGAAGAGAAGACTCATAAGAACATATGCCAAATGATTGGTTGAATTTGTACACATTGGTTGAACTTGCACATAAGGGGTTTACTCCTGGCAGAGCAAAAAGTGTTTGGAGATACAAGAACTACCGGTCTACTTTACTTTATATTGTCAGTGGCACTTTTTCTCTCAGACATTTTCTTGACATAAAATGGTTTATGACTCTATCTAGTGGCTGCTTTTAGAAGTGCATGAGACAAACAAGACCACAACATTACAGAATTTCAATGAGAAACAGCATTAGGAAAGTTTGTCCCAGACAGAGACAGGTAAGTCAGGTCATAAAAACGTAGGCAGCCCCCTTCCCATGCTCAAATTTGCACGCAAAAAATAAGCCTTTATAAATGTGACATAAATTGGGCCACCAAACATGACTGTGACTTTTCATTTTAACCAAGCATACATAAACTGAGTTATGCTTTGATATCGTCAGTAGGGCCGCTCTTTTTCACTGAGTTGGCCTCAAATTGCCTTATCGTTGGCCTTTTGGTGCATACCCGAAACTGTCCACCCGACTGGATTAAGCCTAGCGCTTGGATAGGCTGCGCTCACGCAAAGTGAGTAGCCCAGAGGGGATTTCCACATAACATGTTAATTCAGATAGCCACTCCAGTTTTACCCTCATGTGGGTGTTAGCAAGCAGGCTAGGCTGTGCTAGGTATAAACAGCCAATCCAGTAGGGTCTGGAAGCTATAGTGAGCTTCGATTGGTCAATAGCGTCGCGATATCGCTGAGTATTTGCATAAAGTTTAGCTTTCCCTAACTTTGGTCCATCCCTGTTCACGTTCCCTCGCCCATGCTCACGTCGCCCAACAGTCCACCGCCCACTTTACTTGCCTACATTAAAAATGAATTGGGCTCCGTTGTTTCATCGCCCCCCAACGTGTTATGTAGAAATGCACTGCAACAGTGGGTTTACACTAGGAAGCGACATCGCACTGTGAAACATCGGAAGCCATTCACTTTCAATGGCAGGAAAGCGAGAGAAGCGGAGTGGGCGGCGGGACCATTAAGAACTAGGAGCATGGGCAAGGGAGCTGAACAGCGCGGGACTAAAATTGGAGAAAGCTGAACTTTATTTAAATCCTCCGGGATATCATGACTCGAGTGACCAATCAAAGCTCATATAAATGTTTTATGAAACATTGAATTTGGAAGTATGTTTTTGAAGTGTGTCATATCTGAGAAATAAATTAATACTTTTTACAGTGGAATTACCCCTATTCACTTCCACAAATTATTTGGCCTATTATCGGGTTATGTTGGTGAAACCATACAGGAGAGGAAGTACAGAACCAACGACGCTAGACGGAGAGGAATATGTTTAAGCAAAAGGCAGTTTATTAAACAACAGAGATAGCTGGTACTGCTCAAGCTACATGCATGGACCCATTCAGTTGCCTCTTATCGAGACAGTTGAAAAGGGATCAAAAACAGAGTTTTCAGCATTACTTTATACAATGCAACACAAAGGAAGGGGTCCTTCTTCTAGTCCCTTGATTGGTTCCCGAGCGTAGGAGGCGGGTCTGCTCTGTCCAGAGTAGAAGCCCCATTTTGTGCACGGCAGAGTCCTCTGCCCTAGGCACCCGACCAGTAGAAAGATGTGCAGTTTGTGTGTGTGCGTAACTCGTGAGGCATGAGGATGAGTGTGCGTATGCATGGAGATGTGTGTGTGAATGTGTGTATGTTCTCAAAGGAAAGTCTCGTGGGGAGCAACCAGATTGTGGCCTGTGGCGTGGGAGTTGTCCTTGAGAAGATATTGGCTCTGTCCATTGTTCTTGCATAGGAACAGCATTGACTGAAAACAAGCTCCTAACATTAAAATGGGTCATGCACAAGATTTTAGTCAGACCAAGCTATAACATTTTAATATTTACTACGACAAATCCCCCTCTTCACGTCTCCCCAGAGACGTGACCAAGTAACAGTAAAGAAGGAAAACTTGAGACGTGACACAAGCTAACAGTGTAATTGGCAAAATAGGGAAAACTTTATCAGAAGATAAAGTTTTACATTCCCCCTCTTCACGTCTCACAAGAGACGTGACATAAAGCTTAAATGCTGCAATTGGCAAAATAGGGAAAACTTTATCAGAAGATAAAGTTTTACATTCCCCCTCTTCACGTCTCACAAGAGACGTGACAAAAGCTTAGATGCTATTCATCATCCAGATATCCTTGGTCAGCATCGTCAATAGCAAGCAAAGGAAACATCTGACCGTTATCTGCAGGATTTGGATCAATAGCGGTGGTTATAATCCTGGTTGTCAGCGTCCGTATGCATGGAATGCAACAGCATCCACAAAGCACTAGAATTGCAGCAAAAACAGAGATGGATACAAGTATAGAAGAAACAAGCGTTTTATATTTACCAAACGCATCCATCCAAGAGTCCCACATTGAAGTATCCACCCCTGAGTGGCTCTTCATTTTACCATTAAGAGTCCTCAAACCTTCTAGAGCAATTGTCAAGCTTCCATCTGCAGCAGTATTATTAGGAATAAAAGTACAACATTGTTCCCCGAACATAGCACACACACCCCCTCTTTCAGCAAGTAACATATCAACAGCAATTCTATTCTGAAAAGCCATTAATGAAGTAGCAGCTAGTTGTCCATGAACAGCCTCAAAACCTTGTTGAGTCCAGTTTTCTAATTTCTGGACATTAATGTATGTAGTTAATTCTATCGACGTTTTTATTAATAGTACAACAGTCAGCACCCAAAAGACACCCCCAAAAACTGTACTCCATGTACCCATGTTCAAGGACAGTTTCACAGACAACAAAGAGAGAGTGTTCTTATCAGCCTGTTATGTGAAACAATCCATATCAGTACAGTGCTCCTCATTAATGCATTCCTTCCAAGCTATTCATCACATACAGATCCAAAAAATAAAACCCAACAATTTTATGGTGTCACTCTAAACAGAGTATAATCACCCTTAAGAATAACAGGATATGGAAATTAAATCACAACATTTAATGTTAATGAAAAATAAAAATAATAATTTTAACCCTCTATTCCTCCCCCTACACCTAACATGTACTGAGTTGGCTACCAGCCACCCAGGAATCCTTTACCTTCACATCAGGAAGAATAAACAATCACAGTGGTTAGTAAAAATATAAGGTAATAAATGAGCAAGAACTGAAAATAAATGCGTGTATGTATTTTACTAGGCAAAACATGGATCATCCAGCTTGGTCTCAGAGTCAGTAGCAGAGTCACCTGCATCATCCTGGGCCGGTAACAACAGCATCATACCCGACGCCTGCACCACTCCTACCACTGACCTCCTGAGACAGGGGACGATGCAAGCAGCACAACACATTAACAGCAAAAACACAATCACTAGGGTCAGAAATCCAGTAACCACCATAGAAGAGTACTCACCAAACCAGTCACTCAGCCAGGAAATAAGGCAACATCCACAAAGAACAAGTATACCCATAGAGGCCATAACTTCACCCAGAATAGTCACAACAATAGTTTTCCATTTACCAAATATGTTATCAAACCAACCGTTTATGGAGCTATCAATACCAGAGTTCTCAACCAGTTCGTTCGCCAGCGTGGTGATGGTCACTCAAGCGCTTTGGTCACGGGCCCGTCCGGTGCTATATTGTTGGAGATGAAAGTACAACACATATATCCAAACAGAACACAAACCCCGTCCCGCTCAGCCAAAAGCATATCTAAAGCTATTCTATTCTGCCATGTCATTAAGCTAGTTGCCGCTGTCTGCTCAGCTAATCCCTTTATTGCATCACGAGTGTGGTTAATAAATCTTTTGCTGGTTATATTAAATATAATTTATCCAATTTACATTTTTATTAATTGTTTGACCACCAGAAAATACTTGATTCAAACCCAGCTGCGATCTGATTGTGGATCCCATCAATATATATCCTTTCATCAAAGGATCCCGGGAGGAGGTCCTACTTTCTATGTGACAACTCACCAGTCTCTGACACGTTTGATTGTTTGCTTATGTAGGTGAGTTCACAATCAGTTATCACCACACATCCATCAGATGTCAGCACGGGTCTGGTTTTTGGCTCCTATAATCCTCTGGCTGCAACAAAGAGGAGAGATTAATCATGGTCTCTTTTAGTTGTGATATTCTCTGTGTGGGAGCAGGAGCTAAGATGCCCTACCCTGTATCCTATCCTTACTAGTCCTAGAAAAACAATTTAGAATCCCCTGTGACTTCAAACTGAGGCAACCCAGGTCGGGATGATTTTGTTATCGGGGGAAACAGATAGTGCAAGTTACCATAAGACTCTTTCACCACATTCCCAGGTGGCTTGCATGGAGGAAAAACCTGACAGAGAGTTAAAGCCTGTCAAGGGGAACGGAGTAGTTGTTATCCCTGGTTTGGCTGTCCTACAGGCAAAACAGTCCTCTTTAGACATAGTTTTTTTCCGTATACTGAATCCATTCCAACCACAGGTTAAGATTTCTATACCCCGTTTCCACCTGTACTACTTCCTCCAGGTCCATAGTTTTGCACTATCTTTATCACAGCCCCGGTCTCACTACCTCCCTCAGAGAGGTTTACTCTAGAATTTCCCCTTTCCCTACGTCTAGCTGTCTCCTATGCCTTTTCAACTTGTGTTAGGTTAACTACCACTTCTGGCTGAAACAGGAGGGTCCGTGTGTGTTAGGAATATGGCCCCCACAATCAGACAGCTACCTACCGTCGGGAGACCTGTGAATCCCCACCCTTGCCCTGAGAACATGTCAGATGCCAGAGGCCAACCCATTGCTTTACCTTCTATCGAACTCACACAGGGATGATCAGACAGGGTAAGGGAATCTTCGTTAAGGAGGCAACCCCCGAACCATAGTGGTGATCGGATCTTTCTCCTAACTCTGTGTTTGTTCGTCAGGTGTAGCTGGTTTTGTACAGTGTGTGACATGCACCCAGATGGATCTCTCAGCTATTCTGCTGGCAAAGGCAGTACTTGGTAGGGCCCTTCCCGCCAGGCCTGATTCAGTCTCCTGGTTAGATAGAGTGGGTCACCTTCTCCTTTAGTTCACCTGTGGGGCACAAAACCTCTGACATACAGGTGTGGTTAATAAACTATCATACATGTTTTTTTTTTTTTTTAAGTATTTTGTCCTCTCCTTCGTATATATTTAATATTTAATCCAACCATCCCCCTCTTTGACACATGATTTGGCCATGTGTCAATATTACCACCTACCTAAACAATCACTTTAGTTAATATTGGTATTTCATTATCCAATTGCCATTCCTCCACTCTCTCTTCTGTTATTTATGGTTCAAATCAAATATATTATTACCAAATTATAATATTCTTCACAATTTTCACAGTACTATAAATTACCCTCAACTTAGTAAAATAAACTATCTTAAAGTCTTCCTCTCATGCCTTTAGAATGTACTAGTGTGGATGATTAATTAACACCAGAATGTTAAAACAGAGTTCAGAGGCCATTGAAATCATTTAACGAACTGTTTAATCCCATAGTATACTAAACAATTACCATTATTCTAAATATTTCAGAAATGTTAGTTATCCCAAGTGTTCATTAAGTCCTCATGACATTCATTCTCATAAGAAATCATATATACCCCAAACTCAGCCAAAACCTAAAAAATCCATAAAATTCACTGTGTGCACCTTTAAGACCTATAACCCTTGACCTGCTGAAAACCCTCCAAAATTGAAACAACAAGGCTTTATAAACATCATACTAGGTGTGTTGTTTTCTATTTGAAAACCCCAATTAAAAAACAACAACCAAACAGCCAGGTCATGAGGACTCCTGATTTCTCTCTTCCCCTTCTGCCTACAGTTTCTTAACTGGTGCCCTTTCCTTGCAGTAACTACACGGTTCCTCACATTCTCTAGCAAAATGTCCCGTTTTGTCACAATTGTAACACTTCCACTCACTCCTGTCTCCACTATTACTATTTCCTTCTTGTCTGTCTTTGCTACCGTAACCTCTCTTCTCTCCTAGGTATTGACTAATAGTCTCACTGTCTCTAATTCAACACAAAACCCCATCATCCAATTAATTTTCATACCCATTACTGTCAATGCCAAATTAGGTTTCTCTGTTCCTGTTGAAGTGCTAAGTCAATAGTAGCCAATTCAAACACCTCACAATTTGGATCAAAGGGTTCCTTAGTCTTCCCCCCCACTAGAGTCTACTATTTCTCCCTCAAGGACTAGTCACGCCTTATCTTCCTCTTTCTCACACTCAAAGCTGGGGATGGACTTCTCTCTCCTCTCTCCTGTCTGATGGATTGCATGTCTCTCTGAGGCTATTACACAATTCAGTTATTTTCCCAACATACTCTCCGTAATCGGCCCATGGCAAAAGTGTCCTATGGGCATCCCCTGAAACCCACTGCCCTCTAACGGCAGCCCAAACCTTACTATTCCTGTCATGGGGTGGGTCATTCTTTCTACCGCTCTGGCCACGTCCTCTGTGTTCATGGCCTGTCTGCTAAATGGCATATCATTATTATTACTGTATACATCTAAGGTTGCTGGGGCCCCTATCATTCCCCGCCAATAGATTAGGTAAGGCTATCAGTGGGTACTGGCCCCCTCCTACTCTCTCTCTCTCTCACTGCTTATTTCTCCTTTACACACCTTATGTATCTGTTTAAGCATGGATTCGAGTTTATCTGCGTCCAGACGTCCCTCAAAACCATACCTCTCCCTCCACCTCGTTATATAATGGAGATTTCTTCTATCTCTGGATTCCATTTTAATTACATCAAGCATTTCTCGTCCCCAGTAAATTCTGGGACCTCTTGTGAGGATTTCCCCCCCCATGGTTGGTACTGTTAAAAATCCCTTAGCCACCTCTTCTATATTACAAGTAAATTTAAAGTAATTCAAAATAGCTTCACACAACAACCCCTCATAAGGAGTGCCCAGCAGGAGTCCAATTCCTATCAGAAAACATACATACAAACATTCAGACACTCCCAATCTCTCCCAGGGGAAAAGTTCTTCTTCACCCTGAGTGAGATTGTTGTTCCCATTAGGGTTTCTTCATTGTGTTGTCAGGATTGGTTCTCGCTGCTCAAATCAGCTCTTACTTCAGACAATGGTCTGGAAGGAGTGGGGGCTGGAGTACAGTGTGTTAGATGGTGCCAGGGTGCGCCTGATTTACCTCTGACCTGGACTGAGTGTGAAGTAACCTCCTTCACTTCGTACGGTCCAGTCCACCTGGGTTCCAGCCACTTTCTCTTGTGGACTTTAACCCCTTACCCAGTCTCCCACGTTTACCTTCAGCGGCAGCGTACTTCCCGACAGCTCCCCCTTTTGGGCCTTCTGCGCCTGAGAAGAGAGTGCTGCAGAAAATTCTGTCAATTTCTACACATAATCAGTCATTTCTATCTGTTGTACATCAAGGGCGGGCATATGACCTCCCTCCCTTGGTGGACCTGGCATTACTCTCCCTGTCATTCGTTGTTCTAAGTATTCATTGAATTTGGGTATGGTTATGTTTGGTCCTGCCATCTTGCTTTCTCTATCTTGGATGTATTATCGGTATCAAATACAGACTTATCTCATGTACGACACCCTCGTATATAAAGAGGCTGATTGTTTTTATATTATGTGTAGTGCAATCATTATCATAAAAGTCAGAATTCCAGTCACATATACCAATGCAGTAATTTCTACACACAGCACACACCACACTTTAGTTATCTCACGCTTGTTCTAGAATCATTGCACAACTTCAATATCAGTCTCCCCAGTCCCTGGTTCCTGAAACCCTAGGTCAAATTCACTCAATTCCACAGATTGGTGTTCGGTCTCATAAGTCTCACTATAACTTCCCATCATCCATTACACGTTTAAGATATAACACAGACACGTTAAAATATAAAACACAGCAAATTCCACATAGATCTATACTATGATTCCACTATGCCTTCACATAGATTTAACTTCCACATAGATCTATACTATGATTCCACTATGCCTTCACATAGATTTAACTTCCACATAGATCTATACTATGATTCCACTATGCCTTCACATAGATTTAACTTCCACATAGATCTATACTATGATTCCACTATGCCTTCACATAGATTTAACTTCCACATAGATCTATACTATGATTCCACTATGCCTTCACATAGATTTAACTTCCACATAGATCTATACTATGATTTCCACTATGCCTTCACATAGATTAATTAATATAAATCACAGTACGAGATATCTCATGTATGCCTTAATTCATTTAGGATGGAAATTATTTAACAAGTATTCATACTCACGCTCAGTACTTCTGATCAAAATTTGGTATTGGTCTATAATACAATATGCAAGATTTCGTTTTAACAGGCTCTGCATACCTTTTTAGAAGAGCGCGCTCTGATCAGGTTCCTGAGCCAAGACGAATAGTTGATTTCTCCAGGATTTTCAGGTCACTCTTCCGTCTGTTTTTAGATCGATGATTTGCCTTTTCCTCTCGCACCAACTTTTAGATCGAATTAAAAACCATCCTCTGCTACCATTTTTGTTGGTGAAACCATACAGGAGAGGAAGTACAGAACCAACGACGCTAGACGGAGAGGAATATGTTTAAGCAAAAGGCAGTTTATTAAACAACAGAGATAGCTGGTACTGCCTCAAGCTACATGCATGGACCCATTCAGTTGCCTCTTATCGAGACAGTTGAAAAGGGATCAAAAACAGAGTTTTCAGCATTACTTTATACAATGCAACACAAAGGAAGGGGTCCTTCTTCTAGTCCCTTGATTGGTTCCCGAAGCGTAGGAGGCGGGTCTGCTCTGTCCAGAGTAGAAGCCCCATTTTGTGCACGGCAGAGTCCTCTGCCCTAGGCACCCGACCAGTAGAAAGATGTGCAGTTTGTGTGTGTGCGTAACTCGTGAGGCATGAGGATGAGTGTGCGTATGCATGGAGATGTGTGTGTGAATGTGTGTATGTTCTCAAAGGAAAGTCTCGTGGGGAGCAACCAGATTGTGGCCTGTGGCGTGGGAGTTGTCCTTGAGAAGATATTGGCTCTGTCCATTGTTCTTGCATAGGAACAGCATTGACTGAAAACAAGCTCCTAACATTAAAATGGGTCATGCACAAGATTTTAGTCAGACCAAGCTATAACATTTTAATATTTACTACGACAGTTACCTTCAGCCCATGAAACTTGTGGTGGTCTTAGAGCAAAACGGTTTGGTTAAGGTTAGGTTTAAAATCAGATTTTAAGATATATTTTAGAAATAGGCGGGGTTTAGCCATAATTATGACTTTGTAGCCGTGGTAACTAGTGAAGACCCCTGCCACCGCAGATGCAGAAGGCCGACATCTGTGGATGTGGTGGATTGAGAGACAGCCCATGCAAAAAAACAACAACATATCTCTAGCTTAAACGGACGGATTTTGAAGGGATTCTATTTGTATTTTATGCCTCGAGTAAAGCATGGGGGGTGGGGCCTTAAACGGAGAAATTATTATTATTATATGCCCAGCTCATGTGGCCTGAGGCAATTGCCTCTTCTGCCTAATGGTAAGTCTGCTAGTGGGTGCAGCGAACGAAAGTGTCCGTTTCTGGTCTAAACTGCCACAAAAATAATCAACTGGCCATGTAGACTTTCTACTATATTTAGTAGGAATAGGTAAGTCATTTTCATGTTTAATATTGTAGCTAAAAAGCCACAGTAATCCTTACAAAAAGTAGCTGTTTGCAAAATGTTATGGTGAAACATCAATGTTCACTCAAATCGTTCAACTGAAATTGTTACTCAGGCAACATGTTCCCCACAAACAGAAATAAGCCTTCTTGAACTCCCCTGTGGTGACTGAGACGGCCATGGCACATGGTTTACATCGTTTTCATGCTCATCAAACCATTCAATGACCACTCATGCCCTGTGGATGGGGGCAAAATAATGGCCTGCCCAATATTTTTATACATGACCCTAAACATGATGGGATGTTAATTGCTTAATTAAACTGCTTTCAATAGACTTTGTATCCCTCATATATCAAGTGTTTCCATTATTTGGCCAGTTACCTGTATAAATATCATAGGCTACAGTAGGTTACAAAAAAAAAAAAAAACTTCCAGTGGCACTGACTCACCCAATGAAGACTAGGCTAATCACCGGTGATGGCCGATGCGCTCGTGCCAATAGCCTATCTCAAAATAAGATACTTTGAAAAACAGTGCAGTTCAATCAAAATTGGGAGTTGAGAAATAAACCTGGTTAGCTTCTACAGACAGATCCCACTGGGCAAAACTGGTTGAATCAACATTGTTTCCACGTCATTTCAACCAAAAAATAAATGTGATGATGTTGAATCAATGTGGTAAAACTGATTGGATTTGCAAAAAGTCATCAATTTAAGGATATTTTGTCTTTTTTTTCACCAAACTTTCACCTAAATCAAATGACATAGTGCCATTTTTTGTTGATTTCTCATTAAATACACAGATGAAAACTCAACCAAATGTACATCAAAACTAGACTTTGAATTTATGTCTGTGCCCAGTGGGATTAGTCTTCTCTTTTCAGCAGTTGGCATTTTCTTTCCAAACTGTATGTTTTTCCCGCTATTGTACTTTAAAATTTGCAAAAGCCGCAACCAACCATAGAAATATAATCCATAGATGGCAGTTCCCATTCAAGTCAGGACTGGCAGCCATTGCCAATGTCCCCATGGGTTTAACAGTCAAATTCCCAGGGTTAGAGTTTCCAAAACCCTTCTATGCCTATGGCCACAACACAACAAGCTGTTCTACTGTATAATTTATCACGCTTGCAGAATCCAAAGCATTTTTTTTTTTTTAAGCTATTGATCCTCGGTGGCTAAATTATGCTCTCTGGTGTAGTATTTTTAATGGTTTTATTTAGGCCTATGTCTGTTCAGACAGCAGTAGCAACATTTTTGGCAAAATGATTTTATTTTAATTTATCAGAGGGTCCTACTTCCCGAGCCCATGTAGGAGGCTACTGGAAAAAAAGCATGTGCAGAAAATACCGATTTGGTTGTTCTGTCCTTAATTATTGTTGGAGAACATGGTTAGCGTATGTCTTCCTAAGGGTCACTTATCGCTTACCACTTCCAAAATCCTTTATGGTCTGTGTTGGGTTTAATAGCTAAGTTGTTTTTCTGGAAAAATGTGGTGTAGACTTATAGTTTGTGGGTATATAAGAACCTCTCGTAAACCATAATGTGAAGTATTGGCAATTGTTTAGAGTGAAAAGATGGATTCATTTGTTATTTAGCATCTACCGTTAAAGCCAAACAAAATGATACAATAATGCAAAACCTCATAATTATGGCCTAACATAACACAATTGTAACATGGCTGGTCATAATGGTAAGTAAATGTCTAACTGGTTGTCATGGCATTCATCTATATGACATAGGCCTAAGTAACACAACTATTAGTTATGACATATGCAGTCATGATTGTGACTCAAGTGTAGTGTCATAATCCAGGCGAGAGAGTGCGAGAGAGAGCGAGAGAGAACCTGTTTTTCCACAAGGTCATAGGTTATAGTTTGAAAACAAAGCTGCCCATGGATACCCCTCCTCCTGTGATTAACTACTGTATTTGCCTTAAGAGGACACTGGGGAATTATAGTACCTTTAATGGTTCATAGCCTACTCTGAATGTATCACAGATAACAATTCTAGGAATAAATAATGTTTTTGGAATGTTCCTCGTAATGAACCCCAGATGTTTGTGTGTCCAGTTTTCCATTAGTTAGAGGAACATTCTATGTATGTTAGCAAAAACCTGAGAACCTATTTAGTATGTTTTGGCATTAGAGTTAAGAGAACATTCTCTAAAGGTCAAACAAAACTTACCCAGAACGTGGTTCTCACAATAATGTTTGACACATCTCATTGAAACGATACAATTACATTCCTGTGTCCAGTTCTGAGAGTTAGGACAATATTCCATCAACGTCCCACCAAACATGGTTGCCATGTTCTCAGAATATAATACACTGAGTGTAAAAAAATGACAGACTGACCAGGTGAACGCTATGATCCCTTATTGATGTAACTTGTTAAATCCACTTTAAATCAGTGTAGATGAAAGGGAGACCGGTAAAATAAACATGTTTAAGTCTTGAGACAGTTGAGACATGGATTGTGTATGTGTGCCATTCAGAGGGTCAAGGGGCAAGACAAAATATTTAAGTGCATTTGAACGGGGTATGGTAGTAGGTGCCAGGCGCACCTGTTGGAGTGTGTCAAGAACTGCAACGCTGCTGGGTTTTTCACGCTCAACAGTTTCCCTTGTGTATCAAGAATGGTCCTCCACCCAAAGGACATCCAGCCAACTTGACACAACTGTGGGAAGTATTGGAGTCAACATGGGCCAGCATCCCTGTGGAATGCTTGACACCTTGTAGAGTCCATGCCCCGATGAATTGAGGCTGTTCTGAGGGCAAAAGTGGGTGCAACTCAATATTAGGAAGGTGTTCATAATGTTTTGTACACGCAGTGTATATTTGTACTGGGCCACCAATATTTATCAGAAAGGGATTGGATGGTGCAGGTGATACCTGGGTGTCCAGCGGCGAGGGATGTGTGTGCCCAGGTCAACAGCCGATCTCTTACCTCCGTTGGGACGTAGATGCGCTCTGGAGGGCAGGTGGCAGGAACGGGTTCCCTCTACAGAGCCTGGCAGATGTCCACATCACGGGGCCGACGATACGGGAGGACCAATTGATGGGCTGGAGGACACTCACAGGACCCTCCACCGACATGGAACCACAGGGTGCTGCAAAGCATGTCCGCTGACATCCTGGTCCCCAGGCAGTGATTCTCTTCTTAGACCAGGAGATGGTGGGTTTATGAAGTTGAAGCCACAGGAGGCCGAGGATGACTTTGTGTACAGGTGCGGTGGTGATGAGGAAGGGAAGGCTTTCCTGGTGCTTGGGTCCCACGGTGAGGGTGAGTGGTGCTGTGACGTGCGTAATAGTGCTGGATCCCAATAGTCGTTTATCCAAGGCTTGGACCGGACAAGGAGAGGAGAGTGGGTCAGCGGTGATGTTGAGGGAGGAGACGAGGGCCTGGTTGATAAAATTCCCCGCTGCACCGGAGTCCACTAAAGCCAACACCTGAGGGACAGCCAGCAAAATAGAAACCAGGAAGGGTTTGGCGGAAAACGATGAAGGAATACTCACGCCTACCCTGGGAGACGGATGATCATGGGGCTGTCCCTCTGCCCCAGTGGACTTGGGGTTGTAGCCCCTCCTGGCCGCAATAGGAACACAACCCCAGCCGTCTACGGCGACGTCGCTCTGCCGCGGAGAGATGTGTGACCCCTATCTCCATGGGTTCTGCCTCAGAACGGCCAAAGGAGGAAGGCGAGAGACGAGGGGACCGCCGACGCTCCCGAAGGTTGTCCAGACGGATGGCCATCGCGATGAGTGCCTCCAGGGAACAGTTTTCGTGACCACATGCCAACTCCATCTGGACCTCCTCGCGCAATCTTCTTCGGAATAGGGTGCGGAGCGCCGGCTTATTCCATCCACTGGAGGCTGCCACGGTCCGGAAGGTGAGGGCTTACTCCACAGCGGTCTGGGCACCCTGCCGGAGTAGTCGCTCACCTCCCCTTCTGCCCTCCGGTGGATAGTTGACGACCACCCTGAACAGAGCCATGAACCACTCGTAGGAACCCAGCTCCTCTTCTCCCAGACGGCGGTAGTCCACTCCAACGCCCGTCCGGTCAGCAGAGAAATAACCATGGCAACCTTGGCCCTCTCGGTGGTGGGGGCTCCTGTCTGATGAGCGAAATAGAGGGAGCACTGGAGTAGGAAGCCACGGCATTTGGATGGAGTCCCGTCATATTTTCCCGGGAGGGGCAGTTTGGCATCGCGGACCTGGGCGGACTGCTGGGTAGGCTGGGGGACTGGCTCGCTGGGACGACTCGTGGTAGAAGGCCCTCCACTATTTGAAAGTGAATCCTCTCGGGTGGTGTCGAGGTGGTGGAGTACGCAGAGGACCTCATCCATAGTCGCACACAGTTGCGCCAGCTGATCATGGTGTCAGCGGAGTAGGTGTCCCTGTTCACCGACCGTCTGATATACAGTGGGGAGAACAAGTATTTGATACACTGCCGATTTTGCAGGTTTTCCTACTAATAAGCATGTAGAGGTCTGTAATTTTTATCATAGGTACACTTCAACTGTGAGAGACGGAATCTAAAACAAAAATCATACAATGTGATTTTCTGGATTTTTGTTTTAGATTCCGTCTCTCACAGTTGAAGTGTACCTATGATAAAAAATTACAGACCTCTACATGCTTTGTAAGTAGGAAAACCTGCAAAATCGGCAGTGTATCAAATACTTGTTCTCCCCACTGTATATATATATACATATACAGCTGTGGAAAAAATTAAGAGACCACTGCAAATTTTTCTTAAATCAGCATTTCTACATGTATGACAGCCATTCCATTCCAGTATCTGTTGAATTCCTACACAGGCACACCTCATTCTACTGAATTAGGTACTGATTAGGTGATCACATGAACCAAATCTTATTTAACGAGGAAAAGTATAAAAACCACTGCTGTGGCCATCACTATCCTCTTGCAATAGGACCAGCTGGATGGCAAAAACAGTCCTAATAGTACCTCAAAAGTAATATTAATAAAAAAATAACTATTGACCATGCCAAAAGAGTTGAAAAGGAACGTTTTGAGTGAGGAAAAGAAGGGTTCAATTATGGCTTTACTGACAGAGGGATACAGTGAGCTTCAGGTTGCTTCCATCCTTAAAATGTCTAATACGGCGGTTCAAGATCAAGCAGAAGACATTGGGGACAACAAAGCTACAGACCGGCAGAGGGCGAAAACGACTCTCTACTGACCGGGATGACCGCCAACTCATTCGAATGTCACTCAACAACCGTAGGATGACATCAAGTGACCTACAAAAATAATGGCAAACGGCAGCTGGGGTGAAGTGCACGGCGAGGACGGTTCGAAACAGGCTCCTAGGGGCAGGGCTGAAGTCGTGCAAAGCTAGAAAAAAGCCCTTCATCAATGAGAAGCAAAGAAGAGCCAGGCTGAGGTTTGCAAAAGACCATAAGGATTGGACCGTAGAGGACTGGAGTAAGGTAATCTTCTCTGATGAGTCCAATTTTCAGCTTTGCCCAACACCTGGTCGTCTAATGGTTAGACGGAGACCTGGAGAGGCCTACAAGTCACAGTGTCTCACACCCATTTTGGTGGAGGATCGGTGATGATCTGGGGGTGCTTCAGCAAGGCTGGAATCGGGCAGATTTGTCTTTGTGAAGGACGCATGAATCAAGCCACGTACAAGGTTGTCCTGGAAGAAAACTTGCTTCCTTTTGCTCTGACATTGTTCCCCAACTCTGAGGATTGGTTTTTCCAGCAGGACAATGCGCCATGCCACACAACCAGGTCAATCAAGGTGTGGATGGAGGACCACCAGATCAAGACCCTGTCATGGCCAGCCCAATCTCCAGACCTGAACCCCATTGAAAACTTCTAGAATGTGATCAAGAGGAAGATGGATGGTCACAAGCCATCAAACAAAGCCGAGCTGCTTGAATTTTTGCGCCAGGAGTGGCATAAAGTCACAGCCAAGACGCATGAAAGCTGTGATTGAAAATCAGGGTTATTCCACCAAATATAGATTTCTGAACTCTTCCTAAATTAAAACATTACTATTGTGTTGTTTAAAAATGAACATGAACTTATTTTCTTTGCATTATTCAAGGTCTGACAACACTGCATCTTTTTTGTTATTTTGACCAGTTGTCATTTTCTGCAAATAAATGCTCTAAATGACAATATTTTTATTTGGAATTTGGGAGAAATATTGTCAGTAGTTTATAGAATAAAACAAAAATGTTATTTTTACCCAAACACATACCTATAAATAGTAAAACCAGAGAAACTGATCATTTTGCCGTGGTCTCTTAATTTTTTCAGCAGCTATATATATATATATATATATATATATATATATATATTCTGCTGCTTCCATATTTTAAGAAGTAGTATTCTGTAACGTAGACGCAGGGAGTCTGGAAGCAAGTGCAGTGTGAGTTTAATAAAAATGAACATGGACCGAGTACAAAACAAGCGACGCTTCTAGCAAGGAAACATAAACAATACTAGCTGATGACTGAACGAACTGAGTGCTAGATAAATGGTAAGTAATCAAGGTAGTATGAAGTCCAGGTGTGACTGATGATGGGGCGCAGGTGTGCGTAATAATGGTTGCCAGGTGTGCGTAATGATGGGTTGCCAGGACCGGTGGTTAGTAGACTGGTGACGTCAAGCGCCGGAGTAGACGTGACAATATTCATGTTCTAGACACGTTGCAGAAAGATTTCTGTGTATCAGTTGTCAGGACGTCACCTGATGGTCCCGAATAAATGTCTCTCCCCCCTAACGGTTTCATTACACATCACGCCTTGTTACTGTTGCTGAGCCCATCAAGGCCCTGATAGATGAACCATTGATCCATTCACAGCTCTTTGCTTTGTTTGTTAGCAAGGTTAGGGACACACATGAAGTGCTTTTAACATAGTGTTTTCAACGTATTTATTTGACACACGATTACATTGTACATGTTCTTTAATACAGTAATTATTATTTAGCAGGTCCTCACCTGGGATTTGAACTCTCAACCTCTTGATTCACAGCATTCCGAACGTTTTGCTACACCACCATGTCTGTGCCAGTTCTCAGTTAATCTGACTATTCTCTCATCATTGATTTCATTGACTTATTTCAGCAATTTTAGGGCATTCTGTATAGTGGTCTAATATTGGAGGGGCATTTTACCCTGTTTTTAATGTTACTCCTGAATCACTATGATCAATAAAACAGTTTTCCTTGAGTGCACTTTTAACAGAGCTGAGATTTACTTATAACAAAATCTACACAGATATGGTGATTACTAACACTGTAGGTTTAGGAGTACCTCCTGGAATATCAGCGGTGGGACTCCTTGCACCTGCTGTGCTCTCAGGTAAGTAATTTCAGATGCGTCTCACACAGGATGAGAAATATGTCCCTAGTGGTCAGAAAGGTTCTGTAAATCAGTTTGCATGTCTGTGTGTGTCCGACTGCACCTGCAGTAGCTGATTCCCAGCATAATGATGCCTTTGAGGTGGAGCTGCACCGTGTTGCTGTGTAGCCCCTGACAGTAGAGCCCCTGGAAGTAGAGCCCCTGGCAGTAGAGCCCCTGGCAGTAAAGCCCCTGGCAGTAGAGCCCCTGGCAGTAAAGCCCCTGACAGTAGAGACCCTGGCAGTAGAGACCCTGGCAGTAGAGACCCTGGCAGGGACCGCTTCAGTGCATAGGCTACGAAAGGACGTGGAGCTGTGTCCAGAAGTCACTCCCCCAAAGGTGGTGTAGTGTATTAAGATTATGACGTTGTTAATGTTTTTAAGTGGAACCGGAGAGGATGTTTATTTTAGTGTCAGAGGGAATGGTTTTAGTGTGACACCCCGGATAGGACAGAGAAGTCTGTGTGTTGTAGACAGGGGATTGGACAGTAGAGGGAGCCACCCATATCTTGGGAAGATTATATATACTGGGTAAAAAGGAAGAAGAGGTTAGAGCGGCCATTGCAATCTGGGACGCCGTTCTCCGGGTGATCTTGACACCTGTAACCTCATGCTGAAATCTTGTGATATGAATAAAACTTATGATCAAAGGTTCAGTATGAGCGGACTCCTTTGTTTATCAGCAATAATTGCCAGCATTGACCCGATACTACAGTGGTTCTATCAGTGGAGAAGAAACCCATGACATGGGGCTCTCTAAGAGGTCAGGAGCTGAGCCGACAGAGGATTGGTGGCTTGGTCCGTCTTCCAGTGGCACGTGCCCGGCCCCGACTAAGGATATACAGTATCCGTCTGTGGATTCAGATCATAAAGGCCCCCAAAGGATGTGGAGCTGCACCTAGAGGCCACTCCACCAAAGCCCCTTACCATTGCAAACACCCCTCCAATGGTTGAAGTCCCTCTAAGAGAGAAGGAGGAGCTAAGCCATCAGCTATACACAGAGGCTGCTTCAGTGGAGTCTGGTGAGGAAGGCAAAGACCAAGCGGCTCCCAAAGGTAAATGTACCTCCCAAGATGACAGATTTCACCCAGTGGTGTCTTCTCTCCCAGACATTATAGACATTGAGCTCCATACATTGGTATACAGTATACATTTATTTCCAATGACGCACACCTTACTAAGAATGCGCAATTTACTGAAAGGTCCAATGCAGCCGTTTTTATCTCAATATCAAATCATTTCTGGGTAACCTTAGTGAGATGGTTTTCAATTAAAATGGTCAAGAATAAACAAAAACAGCTTCTTAGCAAAGAGCAATTTCTCATTTCAGGCAGTCTTTTCAAACAGCTCTTACGTTAAAATGGCATTATCATCATTTTCACAATTTCACAGTATTAGTCCAACATCATAGTGTGGAGATATAAAACACAGGAAAATCATGTTTTTATATATAAAACACAGGAAAATCATGTTTTGACTGCACTGGGCCTTTAAGCTCATTCTTGAAGTGCATACTGTACCTTCACACACTATATCCTCAAGTTACTCTTGAAACAGTGTCATATCATTGATAAATATAGTAATGTTGTCATATTTTGGTTGCTTGGTTTATTACAGACCTATCCTCCACCGACAGCACCACCCTTCATAAGGCCAAATGGCCATGATATCGCTGTGGTGCTCCACCTGACCCAACAACCTTCTATGCACATGGAAGGGGTAGGTAAAGACAGTCTCTTTTAACAGCAGTGAGTCTAGAGGCCTGGCAGGTGTGAAAAGTGAGTAACTAACAGGAGTGAGACTGAGGCTTTACTTGTGCTGGTGTTCTGTCCTACTTGTCACAGATCCACGCAACAGATATGTGGACATACTGGGCCAGGAATGGAAGACCAGCCCCGGGACTGAACGTCCTGCAGTCCCCAACGGACCAACTCAAAATCCTGTGGTCCAGAGCAGACTAACAGTGGAGCCCATGGTTGTGAGGTCCAAGACCGGCAGAGCGGGACGGCTTGGCTTTGGGCGTAAGGAGGACCAACTCCCAGTTGATACCAACTAATCTGTAAGATTCCGGTTCTTCATATCCTGTCCAGAAACAGTGGAATAATACAGTCGTGGTCAAAAGTTTTGAGAATGACACAAATACTAATTTTCACAGTCTGCAGCCTCAGTTTTGATGGTGGCAATTTGCATATACTCCAGAATGCCATGAAGAGAGATCAGATGAATTGCAATTAATTGCAAAGTCCCTCTTTGCCATGAAAATTAACTTAATCCCAAAAAATCATTTCCACTGCATTTCAGCCCTGCCACAAAAGGACCAGCTGCCATCATGTCAGTGACTCTCTCGTTAACATAGGTGAGAGTGTTGACGAGGACAAGGCTGGAGATCACTCTGTCATGCTGATTGAGTTAGAAAAACAGACTGGAAGCTTTAAAAGGAGGGTGGTGCTTGAAATCATTGTTCTTCCTCTGTTAACCATGGTTACCTGCAAGGAAACACGTGCCGTCATCATTGCTTTGCACAAAAAGGGCTTCACAGGCAAGGATATTTCTGCTAGTAAGATTGCACCTAAATCAACCATTTATCGGATCATCAAGAACTTCAAGGAGAGAGGTTCAATTGTTGTGAAGAAGGCGTCAGGGCGCCCAAGAAAGTCCAGCAACCGCCAGGACCGTCTCCTAAAGTTGATTCAGCTGCGGGATCGGGGCACCACCAGTGCAGAGCTTGCTCAGGAATGGCAGCATGCAGGTGTGAGTGTATCTGCACGCACAGTGAGGCGAACACTTTTGGAGGATGGCCTGGTGTCAAGAAGGGCAGCAAAGAAGCCACTTCTCTCCAGGAAAAACATCAGGGACACACTGATATTCTGCAAAAGGTACATGGATTGGACTGCTGAGGACTGGGGTAAAGTCATTTTCTCTGAATCCCCTTTCGGATTGTTTGGGGCATCCGGAAAACACCTTGTCCGGAGAAGAAAAGGTGAGCGCTACCTTCAGTCCTGTGTCATGCCAACAGTAAAGCATCCTGAGACCATTCATGTGTGGGGTTGCTTCTCAGCCAAGTGAGTGGGCTCACTCACAATTTTGCCTAAGAACACAGCCATGAATAAAGAATGGTACCAACACATCCTCCGAGAGCAACTTCTCCCAACCATCCAAGAACAGTTTGGTGACAACCAATGCCTTTTCCAGCATGATGGAGCACCTTGCCATAAGGCAAAACATCGACATTTTGGGTCCATGGCCAGGAAACTCCCCAGACCTTAATCCCATTGAGAACTTGTGGTCGATCCTCAAGAGGCGGGTGGACAAACAAAAACCCACAAATTCTGACTAACTCCAAGCATTGATTATGCAAGAATGGGCTGCCATCAGTCAAGATGTGGCCCAGAAGTTAATTGACAGCATGCTAGGGCAGATTGCAGAGGTCTTGAAAAAGAAGGGTCAACACTGCAAATATTGACTTTGCATAAACTTAATGTAATTGTCAATAAAAGCCTTTGACAGTTCTGGAATGCTTGTAATTATACTTCAGTATACCACGGTAACATCTGACAAATATCTCATAACACTGAAGCAGCGAACTTTGTGAAGACCAATACTTGTGTAATTCTCAACTTTTGACCACAGGTTTGTCCATTTTGCACACCGAGTTGGTTATTTGGCAATGGTTGAGTGATAAGGTAGATTTAAAGATGATCATTTCTGTCATCCTCCGCAGGTCTGGGACACTAAATAGAGGGGTGGATAGGAGGGCACTGCAGTCAGAGGTAAACTGTCATTTTAAATCAGAATAGTCATTGTATTTGAACTGTGAGCGTGTTAATTTACTATCTAATAGTTTAAATATATTGATAGTTCATTTTACAGAGCAAGCCTCTACCATCCCCTTCACCAATGGGGAAGCAAGGGTGTGAGACTGGCGGTCCTCCCAAACGTATCAATAATTATAACATGTACTCTGATGAATTACGTACTCAATGACAGTAGGTGAATGCCACGACTTAATCCTACATGAGCCGCAACTCATCCTGCGTCAGCCAATCATGGCTCTGTCTGGTGTTTTAATCTTTTTGCTGACAGATGTTGGAACAGCCTGGGAATACCCAACTGAATACATTTTATCCATGTTTAGAATGCATAAAATGTTGGGCACTGACACATACAATATGTGCATGTAATGCAGTAAATTCAGTGTGGTGTAGGCTACCGGAACCTCAAATTATTTAATTCCTCTTTTGTACTGGAAGCATCAAGCTTTATGCCAAAAACCAACTAATTTCACACCACATTTTGTAATAAAGTTTATTTACAGGTTGTAGTAGAACAAGGAAATATCTGTACTTACATACACTAGTGAAATTTGAGGGACTACAGCACACATACAAAAAGAGACACGAAACAATGACATTTAAAAGTTGAAAGTGCTTTGGTTCTCAGGGATCTGGAAGGCGTAGCCGTCAGTTGTTATTTCTGGAGCGACAGACTCGTCCTCCTCATCCTGAAAGACAAGACAGATGGTGACACCAGAACAATAGTTTAAATTGCAACTGCATCCACTAATTTACCATGGATGAGTTTCACTCCACAAAGCTGTTCTCTACCAATAACACCTTCTGAAGCACATTAGATTTGCAATAAGGTGAACTAGGGCAGATGTGAAAGGATAAACTTGGGGAATAAAACCCAGCTCAAGTTCAATGTCTCCTTTTGATAACAATCAGCCTCTTCACCAAGTCAATGCTTGGTGAAGGTCTCACCTCGCCAGAGAAGTACTTCTCAATGAGGTTGAGAGAGGCCTTGTAGACCATCTCGTTCTCGTGGGACTGCAGCGCCTCGATCCTGTCTAGGCCGCCACACTCCTCGATCATCCCGCACAGCTTCTCTGCCTCGCCGATCTTCTCTCCTGCCTGAGAGCACGACTCGTTTAGTTTGGGCATTTACACACACTTGAATCCACTGTATCCATTTCTAATTGTAAATCAATAACCATTACATGTACATACAATCATATTTGAAAATAGCAAAGCAATGCTAAAACATGAATGTCTCAACAACCGGGCTATGGTAGCTACTTGAAATGGTAGCTCCCATGCATAAAATCGCAGAGATCAATATTTGCCTGTCAATCAAAACCCACAGATCAGCACGATTCAGCTGTCTCTAGGAACCACTAGGCAAACTGTCAGCGTTATAGGTTGGTCATTAGCCATAACTTGTTAGTGATAGAATTCTGGGTTGTAAGAGGGACATCTTGACCTTCATAATGTCTGTCGTGAGACTTAAAAGCTCTACCTATCGGTTCTTCTTACAGACCAGAAGTTGACTTACCAGGAAGATGTTGGTGATGGCATCCAGAATGACCAGGATGGTCTTGCTGTCCTTGGCAGAGAGCAGGTTGAGCAGGGGCTCCAGCACGTTGGACTGTACCAAGTAGATCACCTGCTCCACCGTCCCCCCGCTGGTGTAGTTGGTGATGGCCCACACCGCCTCCTTCTGGGTCTTGTAGTCTCCCTGGTTGAAGAAAGACACAAATGAGGCAGGGCCATAGAGATACCTAGAGGACTAATCTTTGTGCCATCATAGTGTGACAGCATGGCCAGCACCATTGAGGCAATATCCATTTTGAAGTAGTCAATTTTCTTCATGATCGGCTGATCACTCCTGATGACCCAGTTGGATCAGCCAATGAAGTTGGATGTTCCATGCAGTTGACTACATTAAAATGGTGGAAGCCCTAAATGGCGCTGCCCATGCCAACACAGCCTTTTGGCCACTAGAGGACTATCATTCTCTATGGGCACCCTCAGACAAGGATTGTAGATCAGCACAATAGATAAGCCAGGCTTAAGTTCAGTAGGCACGAAACTGAAGAAAATAGTCAAACACAGGGAAGTGTATGTAAAATCTGGAGCTGTATGTAGCAATAGTCTAGGATCAGGTCCTAAAAGGAAAAACTAATCTAGTTGATCCGCCCTTGACGCATACTAGCCCCTGAATGTTTTGCCACTAATGAACAACCTATGAACCCTTGTCATACCTTTTTGAGGACATCCACCAGCAGTGGCACCAGGCCGGCGTTGATGACTTCCTGGATCTGGGTGTCCTTGCCGGCCGTGACGTTGGACAGGGTCCAGGCCGCCTCCTTCTGGATGTTGGACTTGTGGTGGCGGAGCAGCGCAGTGAACATTGTCAGAGCGCCGGAGTTCAGCACACACTGCGTCTGCTCATCTGTGCCAGTCACGATGTTGCCCAGTGACCGCAGAGAGGGAGTCTGGGAAAGAGGCAAATAAAGGGGGGGGGTCAGGATTTAGATGCAAGCTACACAATTGACCGATGTCTGTGACAACAGGAGTACCCAAACTATTGGAATGCTGGACTACAACAGGCTTTCCTCAGTAACTTGGAATGTCTCAACAACCGGGCTATGGAAGCTACTTGGAGTGGTAGCTCCCATGCATAAATCGCAGAGATTAATATTTGCCTGTCAATCAAAACCCACAGATCAGCACGGAGCAGCCGTCTCTAGGAACCACAAGGCAGACTACTGTACAGGTTAATCATTAGAAACCACGTACAGGTAAAATAAAAGCTCAAAATACACCATTCAAATGCTGAGTCTTACTAAATGTAAAGCCTGGTAACCGCGGTGAAGGGACGTACCACGATGGTGAGCTCCCCGGAGCCGAGCAGCTGGACAAGGCGGGGCACCAGGCCGGCCTGCACCACCACCTCGATGCGCTCGTTAGGGCCGTCCGTCAGGTAGGATACGGCCCAGCAGGTGTCGGCCAGCACCTCCTTGTCGTCGTGGTGGAGCAGGCGCACCAGCGTGGGCAGCAGCTGCTGCACGGCCGCCAATGGCGGAGCAGGGTTCTTGTTACGACACAGGTTGGACAGGGTCCAGGTCACGTTCCTCAGGTAACCAGACTGGAAGGAGGGAGACGTCGTTAGAGATCAATATATACACACACAGCTATATTTAGATTTATGGATGCAGCAAATTGAGGTAATGGGCCAAGATGAAGATGAGAAAGCTAAATAGTCAACTGTACATAGCACAACATCATAAATCAACCACATTCCTATTTTACAAGAACCACCACGAAAAATAGCTGATAAACGAGTGGAATTTCCTGCAGCACTTGCTAACAAATTCCACGACAACCCAGAGCTCTTCCTCATAACACGTAAACAACTTACAGAGAACACAGACAGCTCAGGAGTGGCCAGCAGAGTCAGTAGGGGCTCAATGGCACCATGTTTGATGACCAAGTCCCTGTAGGCGGAGCCATCACCTGAGGAAAAGGGAGGAATCAGGCCATGTCAAAACTGTGGTCAGTCAGAAGACCGTTGACCTGGCATACAATCCCACACAGAGAGTAAGGAGGCTTATTGCAAAAGGTTTACTGAACTACCATATGTTCAAGTAGTAGTATTTTCAAAAGAGAAATACCGATAAAAATTGATATTGCTACCAGGCAGCACATTTCTAGTGCAAAATAAGAAATGAAGTTTCACACTAACGATTTGCCGACGTGAAAGACAGGTTGACAGGAACAGTTCTTCCAACAAACACGAGAAAAGCTTTCAGCGCACTGTTTCTGCACTATCAATGGCAACAGTCATGCCATAGTCACTCTCGATACAGGGTAAAGGTGTGCCTTCTCTTACCAGCGATGTTGCCCAGGGCCCAGACTGCCTGCTCGCTGATGTGGGGGTGTGGGGACATCACCAGGTTGATGAAGGCGGGGATGGCTCCCCCATCCACCACTGCGGTGGTTTGGTCCGAGGTGCCAGAGGCGATGTTGGTCAGGGCCCAGGCCGCCTCGAACTGTATGGGAGGACACTCGGCCAGGCTCAGGAAGCTGACAAAGTTTGAGATCAGCCCAGCGTCGATGATACGATCAATGGGAGGGTGCCTCTCTCTGGACAGCAGCTTCCTGTGGTGGAAGAAAGCCAAGTCAAATGTTATGGTTAGGGACAGACAAAGCCAACAGTCAGAACAGAAATAGTGATTACCCAAAACGGGTTTCCAATGAAACGCTTAGTGACTTACCTGGCTGCCTGGGTAGCCTGCACCTGATGATCTAGGCTTTGGCTATTTACACCAGCCACAATCTCCTCAACCGTCCAGTGCTGTGCAGGCTATGGAAACAAGGCAGGATTACACATTAATTACATGACCTGGCATGGTATCTGTGGAGCGTCTGCATGTGTGTCAATGGAACAAAGTGACAGATTATAGACGCTAGCTAACAGCCTTCTGATAGACCAGAGTACAGGACAGCAAGGCACCAAATCAATCTATTGGGATGAGGGACATATTTAGCTTGCTCACCCTTTGATGGCCTGTACACTGTCATAATCAAAAGCTTGCCATTGCCTGTTTGTGTTTCAAATAAGGGTAGTTACAGTATGGATACAAAATACCTGTGCATTTTGGTCCTTCTCTTGGAGTGGAGATGTAGGCTCATCTGGGCAGATACTGACGTTCCTTCTTTTGAGAAGCTGGTCATCTTTCTTTGCCTTTCGAAGTTCTACGTTGACCTCGACTCTCCTGCGCCTCAATTCCTGCAGATGAACAACGTCAAGTTGCACGGTGCTAGACAAATAGCAACACTGTAAACTAGGTGTTCATGGCTGGCTAATCAATCAAGATAAGGCAGCAAAAGCGATTTCAACTTACGTTGGTATCTTTTCCCTTGTTTTTGAATTGGGTGATGCGATCGGCGTCGTTCGCAGTTGTCGACATAGTTTTCGTTGCTTATTGAACAAGGCGATGACTTTACTGTAGTGTTGATCACTAACGTTATGGGGAGAAGTTAGATGTTAGCTATGTGCGTGCTTTATATTGAATACTAAAATAGCCAACGTTTTCCTAGCTAGCAAGACAGTTTTGCGTTCCTGCTGCCGGGCGAGCTATATTCTAACATGTGGCCGGTTGAAAACGCGCAAAATAACAATTTAGTAATAACCAATACACCCCAAAACCAGTAATAAGTGAACAATATATCAACGCATATCATTTATATCGAATGCACCCAGTAACTGCTCTATTATAACCATTAAAATCAACATTAAGTAACAAAAGCATGAGGACCGCACTCACCTTGTCCTTGTTCTTACTAGCAATGACGTCAAACATGAGTCCGCCTTTAAATTTCCGCCTTCATTGATCTGTGATTGGCCCATTCGAGTCAAAGCACCTTTTCATTGGCCCCTTTTTGAAAAAGTCGGAAAGAGTCGCTAGTGGTGATGCGCTGTTATCGCGAGACGATACTACAGCTTTTCGCTTTTCACTACATTTGATTAAATTTGCCTGCGACATGTCGCAGAGCACAGTAGTTTAGCTAAATCTGGTATTAAGTGTGTTGGTCATGAACCCAAATATGCACACTTCTATGGAATTTTTCACGCCTTTAGCGTCATGTTTAAAATTTTATAAACTGTGGCTGCGCTCATTGGAAACGTGATGACCCAGTGGCCTAATGGATAAGGCATCAGCCTCCGGAGCTGGGGATTGTGGGTTCGAGTCCCATCTGGGTCGTATTTAGCTTCCGTTTTATGTGAAATGATATAGAAAATGATAAATGATTGATAATAGCTACATGGATTATAAAACCGGGGGAATGCACTCCGACTCCAATTTGTCTCTTATCAATGTGATTGCATTTGTAAACGTCACGATTAAGCTATGGAGTCTCGACCCACGAAAGACCCACGAAAATGTACCCTACAAATCAATCACATAAATAGCAATAAGGTTTAATCATGACTTTAATACAAATGTTTGAAATCTGCAGTACCACAAGCATCCAAGCGTCCCCTCAAAGTTTGTGACATTGCGTCCAGAAGGGGGCAGTGGTTCTACGCGTATGACTTTTACCGGTATAGGCTACACATTCACAGTGGCAAACAGAATAAATAAGAAACAATCTGGTGATGCATTTCCATACAGTATATATTAGTTTTTCACACAAAAGGCACAGACTTTTCTGTTTCCATCTATGCGGGCTGGCACCCGTGTCTGACTGGGCCATGGATCTGGTGGACCTGCTCTCATTTCGGGCAGAGAGGAAGAGGCGAAGCGAGAGGGATAATTGGGCCCAAAATCTGTCTTCTCCAGCAGGTGGCGTTTTTCTTTTTTTTCGCTCACCAAGCGAGGAGTTTTTGTATGGAGGTCAATGAGCGTGTCGAATTTTGTTAACAAAAAAATGTAATGTCTTATTTGCTACGTCTGGATTATTTGATCGAATATAAGTTTCGTAATGATTAAGTTGTTACGATTGTACTGATATAAGTAGGACACGTAACATCTCGGCATCTTTGAGAAAAACTATTTATATCGGAGTTGTGCCTGGTTGTCTCTAGTTACTACAGCCACAAAGTCATAAACACGCCTATTTGTACAATTTATATTTTTAAAATGTTATTTTAAACCTAACCATAACCATAACCACACTGATAACCTTATACCTAACCCTAACCTTAAAGTAAGACCAAAAAGCACATTTTTGTTTTCATTAATATTTACTATATAGACATATATATTTTTGGCTGTATTAACTAGTGGAAACCGTTGTGCCTGTTTTTCACACGCGAATCTGTCCCACCTGATCTTGCCTCCTCTCGACTGCCTCCCATTTTTGAAGACATTTATTTTCACTGGAGCGGGGTAGAGCGGGCACTAGAGTATCTGGTCAATATAATTGATAATCAGATGTAATTTACATAACAATGGCTAACTGTACACTTTAACATCTTCTCACAAAGCAACTGCAGAGGTTGTTGATTCTACTCTTAACAAGTCCTCACCGTCAGCCCTAGTTATGGAAACAATTTACCTAGTATAACATAAGGGTGTAGACCAGTGGTCACCAAACTACGGCCCGCGGGCCGGATACGGCCCGTCAGCACATTTGGCCCGGCCCTCTGAACAATACCAGAGACGCTATCGGATTTTTTTCCTATTTGGCCTCCAGAAAAAAAATCCTAGGCCCGGCCCTGTCAAAGAGAGAACGGAATAATGGCGAAAAGGTTAGGTAAGAGAAATTGATTCAGAATGCAGGGTATTTAACCTGCAGTGGACAAACGATTATTTTTTTGTTCAATGCAAAGAAAAGGCTGTTTGTCTCATCTGTCAAGAGACGGTGGCGGTATTCAAAGAATACAATCTTCGCCGACACTATGAATCCCGTCACAAAGACAAGTACGATAGCTTGCAAGGCCAAATACGAGCAGACAAACTCTCAAAGCTAAAAAAGTGGACTACTATCTCAGCAGAATACATTTGTACGCCAAGCTCAGCTGAACCAGGCATCCGTTCGGGCCAGCTTTCGGGTTGCTAAACTGATAGCAAGCAGCGGTAAGCCTTTCACTGACAGAGTTTGTTAAGAAATGTATGGATGCTGTCGCGGAGGAGGTGTGTCCCGAGAAGAAAGATGCATTTAATGCCGTAAGTCTGTCGGCGAGTACAATCACCAGACGCGTTGAAGAAATCGGGAGTAATGTATATGCCCAGCTGCAGCAGAAGACGAAAGAATTTGACTTTTTTCATTAGCACTGGATGAGAGCACGGACGTGCAAGACACAGCGCAACTGCTCATTTTTATTCGTGGAGTTAGCGCAAACTTTGAGATATGCGAGGAGCTGGCAGCCCTCCAAAGTCTCAAAGGGACTACAACGGGAGAGGATATTTTTGACAAAGTGTGCCAAACCATGGAGAAGTTGGACCTGGACTGGTCAAAGCTAGCTAGCATCACGACTGACGGGGCTCCTAGCATGGTGGGCGAAACTCGCGGTCTAATAGGACGCATGAACCGGGAGTTGGAAAAAAGGGGTCTCACCGCCCCGCTACGAGTCCACTGCCTAATTCACCAGCAAGCACTGTGCTGCAAAGTGTTGACGTGGGATTCTGTAATGAAGGTTGTGGTGTCGTGCATAAACTTCATCAGAGCAAAGGGACTTAAACACAGGCAGTTCCAAGAATTCCTGTCTGAACTGGAGTCTACGCACGGAGATGTGCTGTACTACACAGAGGTCCGATGGCTGAGCCGGGGGCAGAGTTTTGAGGCGTTTTTACGAGCTGCTACCCGAAATTAACGCATTTCTTCATTTAAAAGACAAAACGGTCCCAGAGCTGATCGACCCAGAATGGAAATGGCACCTCGCATTTTTAACAGACGTGACAGAAAAACTTAACAGCCTTAACTTGCAGCTACAAGGCGAGGGGAAACTCATTTGCGACATGTATTCACACATAAAAGCATTTGAGGTGAAATTAGCGCTGCTTTTGGAACAAGTGAAAAAGCGCAACTTCGTCCATCTTCCTGCTACCCAAAACCTGTCGACAGAGAACCCAGCGGTCCCGTTCCCAGCTGAAAAGTGCGTGGAAGCACTGGAAATGCTGAAGGCGGAGTTCGGTGTGCGATTCAGTGAACTACATGTTCATGCAAAAGAAATCCGTCTTTTTCAGAACCCCTTTGTTGCCGACATTGATGAAGCCCAGCCTTCATATCAGTTTGAGTTGGCTGAGTTACAGAACTGTGATGTTCTGAAAGACGCATTCAAGCCCAACAGTCTCATTGACTTCTATGCCGCCCTCCCAAACGACACATATCCAAACATCAAAAAACACGCAATGAAAATGTCCACAGTTTTTGGCAGCACGTATATCTGCGAGAAAACCTTTTCTCGCATGAAACTGCTGAAAACTCCAGATGAGATCAAGATTGACAGATGAACATTTGCATCAGTGCTTGAGACTGGCTGTAACTAGAATGGAACCTGATATTCAACTTCTCACCAGCCAGATGCAGGCCCACAGTTCACACTGATGAACATACATAGGTAAGCTCACTTTTCTGACTTGAATGAGTCATTCTGAGCATAAACAAATATAATCATAATAAAATCTACTGGGATAAAATCCATCTTTACAACCATACTGGTAGTGAAATGTATTGTGCTGTGTAGGTGCTGTATCACTTAGTTCAGTTTCTCAACCTGCTTCCTTTGTGGTTTCACAGGAAGTTGATGAGAGAGAGCTGCAAACAGCGGTGTCTACAAGCCTACTGGAACCTACAAAAGGATTATAAGGAAGGAACACAAGAACTTTAAGAGACTGCTCATATGTGTCAGAGAGATTCTGCTCTGACAACTGAGCTGAACTTTTATCTGTTAAGATTGTGCATGGCACAACAGAAAGTTAATGTTCCATGGCTTTTTTTCTATGAAGAACCCAGAGAGAGTTATTTAGTTATTATTTATTTCATAAATAGTGTTATTTATTTCCTGTTTTTTCTGTGAAGAACTCAGAGAGGGTTATTTAGTTATTATTTATTTCATTAATAGTGTTATTATTTGTTTCCTGACTTTTTTCTGTAAAGAACCTGGAAAGGGTTATTTGGTTATGTGTGGCTTTCTGGAAAACAATAAATTTTTTAAGCTCCCCTACGATCGTCACACTTTTTCTGTTACAAACTGACACCGGCCCCCCCATCAGAGAAGGGAAAAGTTATGTGGCCCTCACAGGAAAAAGTTTGGGGACCCCTGGTGTAGACACTAGTGTGGCTTTACAGTCGAAAAGCAGCATGTGTGTATCATGGGAGAGGAAGAGAGAGAAATGAGGATAGCCCCCTAGACAAGTGCATCCAAAAGTGTTTTCTTTCACTTTTTTTTTTTACTGGTCAAATGCAACTTTGTGAAATCCTACATGGGGCAGGCTATTGCCATTTGTATGCAATGCAATAGCCTACAAATACAAATAACACATATGATTTTAAATAGCCTATCACAATACGTAATCACTAATAATCACTATCATCAGTAATTAGTAGAATTAAAGGCTAAAGGCTGGCCCACGTTTTTTAAAAGGCCCCACACACAGTAGCCTACTAAAGACCGAAGG
This sequence comes from Coregonus clupeaformis, assembly GCF_020615455.1. NCBI lineage: Eukaryota > Metazoa > Chordata > Actinopteri > Salmoniformes > Salmonidae > Coregonus > Coregonus clupeaformis. The sequence continues at coordinate 1,923,398 of NC_059211.1, read as the reverse complement.
GTGTTTCATGTATAGAATTAGGAATTTAATAGGACCTCTATGGCTTCATGAATGAAGGTAGTCTCTGGTGTCACTCTGTTTACCTCTGCGTCGGAGTGACACGCCTTCCATTCCAAACTCGAGGCATATAAACCTCAGGAATTCAGATACACTCCAGCAGAATTCGAAGTTGGTCCAATAGCACTTTTCAGGATGACAGGGATTATTCTACTCCTGCTGGTACTTGCGTTTACTTTTTCTGAAGCGGAGGACAATGGTAAGTCGGGCAACAATTCTTGCTGCTTTCCAACAATGTCTAATTACTTTTACATTTTAAGGAGAAGAATGGTGACAGTATTATTGTAGATCAGAAGATCCATTAGGAAATAGCAATTGCTTTTAAAACCAATATAATTTGAAACTTTTTTATTTATTTATCGTAAATGTGATGACATGTCGATTTATAAAGCAGTCGAAACATTTTCTCAGAGGTGCAATAAATAAAATTGACAAATAATAATAAAAAATAGTAACTAACACAAGAGGAATAAAATAAAATACACAAGAATGGAGCTGTATACAGTGAGTACCAGTAGCCTACCAGATCAATATGCAGAGAGAGGGACGATGTATTTGAGGTAGATACAGTATGCACATGAAGGCAGGGTAAAGTGACTAGGCATTCGGATAGATAATAAAAAAAAGTGAAATAAAGAACAGAGTAGCAGCAGCAAATTATGACTGTAAAAGTGTGTGTGCGTGTGCGTGTGTTGTGTTGTGTTGGTATGCGTGTGTGCGTATTAAGTGTATGTGAACGTGTGAGGGTTTTCTGTGGGAGTGACAGTGTAGTGTGTGTGAGTGAGTATGTATATGGTGTGTATGTAACATCTAGTAAGTGTGCGTAGGGTCAGTCAGTGCAAGATAGAGTCAGTGCAGATAGTTTGGGTAACATTAATTGACTATTTAGCTATCTGGCTATTTAGCAGTCTTATGGCTTTGGGGCAGAAGCTGTCTCAGAGCCTGTTGGTCGGAGAGCTGATGCTCCGGTACAGTTTGCCGGAGGCTAGCAGAATGAACAGTCTATGGCTTGGGTGGCTGGAGTCTTTGGCAATTTTTCGGGCCTTCCTCTGACACTGCCTGATATATAGTTCCTGGATGGCAGGACTTTATATATGTTTATGTATGTTTATGTAATTCAAGTTATTTTTATGATTGATATCATATTTTTTCTCATTCACAAATATAAGCCTATAATTCAATCTCAGACATTTCTAATTCAATCTTTGTATAGGCTACTTTGCGAAAATCATAAAGCTGAAATTCTCATAATCTGACAACTATGGTTGTCAGTAAATTACACCTAGTTCGAATTACAAAGCATATTTCCACTAGACGCTCTAATCCAGAGTGATTTCCAGGAGCAAGGGCACATTGACAGATTCTTCACCTAGTAGGCTCGGGTATTCGAAGCAGTGACCTTTCAGTTACTAGACCAACGCGCTTAACCGTTAGGCTACCTGCCACCCCATACTTTAGATTTTCATTTTTGAGGATACAATGATTATCCTGTGAATTCTTTACTTTACTTTTAAGTGTTTGGCTTGTGTACTGACAGTAAGACTATATAGGCCTACTCATAAGATCTGGATGAAAATGTCTTTAGAAATGATTATGTAATATCAGTAGATTAGAATATATGGTGAATACATAAAAAACAAAATCACCATTGAATAGAATATGTGCACTGCATTTTGTATGCTTTAGTTCAGTGCCCACGCTCATTTAATTTATTTTATTTCACCAGGTTAGTCTTATTGAGATGAAATATCTCTTTTACAAGAGACCTGGTCAAATATCAGCACACAAAGTTTCAGACACATTTACAACATAATAAAACACAGAGCATCACAGTTTAAAAACATCAATTTAAAGATTGAGCAGGCAAAATACTTTGGGGAGGTGTGGTGCATCCTGGGGTCAAAACATTGACAGCCCCCAACTTCATTATCCACCATAAGTTTCACCCTAGCTTTAAACACACTCAAGGAGACAAGCTCCTGTAATTTCATGCCCTTTTGTAGTTCGTTCCAAGTGGAAGGGGCAGAGAACTGGCAATGCTTTTTTACCCAGCTCTGACAGTTAAAAAACTATTGATAGTCTCAAGCTATTGCTTATATTAAGAAGCAATCAACTGTACTCATAACCTTATATGATGGAGGTATGATATAGGGGCCATTGATATTATAAAGTTATAATATACTGCTGGGTGTAACTGGATTGTCCTTGCCTGCTTTATCCAGAGCTGTTCTCCGTGATCAGCACCCCCTCTGAGAAGGGCCAGAGTGTTTTACCCGACCCTGCCCAGAACCAGAGCACAAGGCTAGGGACCAAAGACCCCTCTCTCCCCATCAATGAGCTCCTGGAAAAGAGCAGCAAAGCCGGGGACCCCAAGTACGCCCTCCACCCCCTTCCCTCGGGGGTCTGGCCCAAGCACAGTGACCCTCGCCCCGGCCCCCACAACAAGAGCAAGAAGGGCCCTAAAAATGACCGCCTGATCGAGCACAACAGCGAGAAGAACCGCGGCGAGGCGGGTCTAGCACTTCCCAAAACGCCACTAATCGCTGCCACCAACCGCACACAGAAAGTCAACGTGGACCCTCACCGGGACCCCCACACTAACTTCAACAACCCCCCGCAGAGTGACCCGGACAGTCACCCCAACTCCAGACCCAGGGGCCACCCCCACCCTCACCCGGCCCCCTCCCCTCGCAGGGACCCCCCAACCAGAAAGCTGGACCCGGAGGAGAATCGCCCTGGGGGGAAGTCCAGTCTGTACCAGTCCGGCGGCGCCAACCGGAATAACAGCCGCTCATCTGTGCTCATCAACCGTCGCTCCTCCAGCCTGCTCTACCACTTCGACATCCTGAAACGAGGTACGGAAAGTGACACTATACCCCCACACTATGTATGGTGACAGTGAGAGACTGCTGAGATTTTGGGGATAGTTAGCTAATTACCTCTCCAGCCACAAATTGCTACCTAAATCTGGATTGAATGTGTCCCTTTGTGTGAAGTCTTAGGGAGTGAGAGGTTATGATAGCAATGCTAAATATGCCTAAGTGAGATCAGTTATGATGCAGTAATTAAGGGGTGAGACCCGGAACGGGGAGGACGGGGAACGTGGAGCCCCCTCCTGCAGAATGCGACGCCTGGGTTTTGTAATGACAACCCTGGTCCTTCTAATGACACTGGAATGAAGTCTGGCTCCACACAAGCAGGCACGGCCCGGTCGGTCACTCGCTCCTTCTTCTCATCTCTCTCGCTCTCTTCCTTTCTCTTTGACTCCCTCTCTCACAGAGTCTGACTTCACTCACGAGGCCGTCTGCATGAGTGAGTGCAGGAAGGAGAAGGAGGAGAGAGAGTACTACTGCTACAGTGAATTTGGTGAGTGTGTGTGTGTGTGTGTGTGTGTGAACAGGGTTAGACTATTGTATGAGAGTGAGATGGGTGGCCTGGCCACCATCTTCCAGTGATCTCTCCATAAAGACTGGAAGTGAAGGGATGGGAGAAGGGGACAAAATAAGGCCATGACACAATGTCTGGTGCAGTCTATTTGCAACCCGCCAATCATCCTGTAGTTTAGACTAGAGTGGCAGAAAGAGGCTGCTCATCATGGTGCAGGGTGAAGTTGCACCTAAACGCTGATCTTGGGTCAGTTTTGCTGATCCTAGATCTGTACCTACGAGTGCTCTGCGCTACTATCCACTTTAGAGTTACAAACAATGACCTTTACTTTCATTTGACCATTTACCTTTACATTTCAGCCATCAATGGGATCGTTCACGACATAGACATGGTGCGTAAGGGGATTAGACTCATCACACTGATGGTGAGCAGCGATGGTTTCTACAAGATGAGCCGTCTCTACGTCACTCCAGACAGCTTCTTTCTCAAAGTGCGTCTCCTAGTCCTGGACACCTACAAATGTAGCAAGCCTTGTCCTGACATCAAACTAGGTAAGTGTCAACTTAAGGAACCAATGAATGCATCCCAAATGGCACCCTATCCCCTAAATCAGGGCTCTCCAACCCTGTTCCTGGAGAGCTACCCTCCTGTCGGTTTTCAATCCAACCCCAGTTGTAACTAACCTGATTCAGTTTATCAACCAGATAATTATTAGAATCAGGTGCGCTAGATTAGGGTTGGAGTGAAAACCTAGAGGACGGTAGCTCTCCAGGAACAGGGTTGGAGAGCCCTGACCTATACAGTGGGGGAAAAAAGTATTTAGTCAGCCACCAATTGTGCAAGTTCTCCCACTTAAAAATATGAGAGAGGCCTGTAATTTTCATCATAGGGACACGTCAACTATGACAGACAAAATGTACATCACATTGTAGGATTTTTAATGAATTTATTTGCAAATTATGGTGGAAAATAAGTATTTGGTCAATAACAAAAGTTTCTCAATACTTTGTTATATACCCTTTGTTGGCAATGACACAGGTCAAACGTTTTCTGTAAGTCTTCACAAGGTTTTCACACACTGTTGCTGGTATTTTGGCCCATTCCTCCATGCAGATCTCCTCTAGAGCAGTGATGTTTTGGGGCTGTCGCTGGGCAACACTGACTTTCAACTCCCTCCAAAGATTTTCTATGGGGTTGAGATCTGGAGACTGGCTAGGCCACTCCAGGACCTTGAAATGCTTCTTACGAAGCCACTCCTTCGTTGCCCGGGCGGTGTGTTTGGGATCATTGTCATGCTGAAAGACCCAGCCACGTTTCATCTTCAATGCCCTTGCTGATGGAAGGAGGTTTTCACTCAAAATCTCACGATACATGGCCCCATTCATTCTTTCCTTTACACGGATCAGTCGCCCTGGTCCCTTTGCAGAAAAACAGCCCCAAAGCATGATGTTTCCCACCCCCATGCTTCACAGTAGGTATGGTGTTCTTTGGATGCAACTCAGCATTCTTTGTCCTCCAAACACGACGAGTTGAGTTTTTACCAAAAAGTTATGTTTTGGTTTCATCTGACCATATGACATTCTCCCAATCCTCTTCTGGATCATCCAAATGCACTCTAGCAAACTTCAGACGGGCCTGGACATGTACTGGCTTAAGCAGGGAGACACGTCTGGCACTGCAGGATTTGAGTCCCTGGCGGCGTAGTGTGTTACTGATGGTAGGCTTTGTTACTTTGGTCCCAGCTCTCTGCAGGTCATTCACTAGGTCCCCCCGTGTGGTTCTGGGATTTTTGCTCACCGTTCTTGTGATCATTTTGACCCCACGGGTGAGATCTTGCGTGGAGCCCCAGATCGAGGGAGATTATCAGTGGTCTTGTATGTCTTCCATTTCCTAATAATTGCTCCCACAGTTGATTTCTTCAAACCAAGCTGCTTACCTATTGCAGATTCAGTCTTCCCAGCCTGGTGCAGGTCTACAATTTTGTTTCTGGTGTCCTTTGACAGCTCTTTGGTCTTGGCCATAGTGGAGTTTGGAGTGTGACTGTTTGAGGTTGTGGACAGGTGTCTTTTATACTGATAACAAGTTCAAACAGGTGCCATTAATACAGGTACCAGTGGAGGACAGAGGAGCCTCTTAAAGAAGAAGTTACAGGTCTGTGAGAGCCAGAAATCTTGCTTGTTTGTAGGTGACCAAATACTTATTTTCCACCATAATTTGCAAATAAATTCATAAAAAAATCCTACAATGTGATTTTAATTTTGTCTGTCATAGTTGACGTGTACCTATGATGAAAATTACAGGCCTCTCTCATCTTTTTAAGTGGGAGAACTTGCACAATTGGTGGCTGACAAAATAAAAAATGTCCCCCACTGTATGGTGCACTCTGGACAAAGTAGTGCACTATATAGGGCAGGGGTATTCAAATCCTATGCTGGAGGTCTGAAGTACGGCTG